>NW_017306555.1:832671-854612 GCF_000935625.1 Nanorana parkeri
TATATATATATCTATAGGCAGTGGGGAAGCTAGTAATTCCCGGTCACCCGGGGCACAGGCATAGAGTTATTCCTAAGGGAGAAGGTCTCCATCCACGCACCCAGTGGCACCCTTCATAAAGCGGCACCCGGGGCACATGTACCCCCCAGCTTGGCCCTGGGTGAGGGTACAGGTGAGTATTATAAAAAGAAATGACTGACTTTTAATAATTCTTTATGAACTTTAAGAAGAAGAAACTATAAATTGGCAACATTTCTGGTTTTTTTCTCTTTCATGAAGACAAACCACGTCAACACATTTTTCTCAAATCACATCATTGCAATGATCTGCTATATAGAGCCAACAACAAGAACCGCAAACGACCCCCCGTTCACAACAACGTTCGGCATTAATTGAGCCTTACCCCATTAATAACATATACAATATCACATGACGACATGTTACACAAAATTAAAAAAAAAATTTAAAAGCTGTCAATTCTGCCCAACTTTTCCCAATCACTCAAATGCCATCAACGGTGCCAGCTGCCAGTCAACTTTATTATACAGCAATATATTTAATGTATGGACTGCGTAAAGATAAACAGGTATGGATTTCTCTGACAAATCTCATTAAAACTTACATTGAAATAAATAAAAACATTTAAAAAGGCTAAGCAAATTTTATCAAATTTGGAAAGCTAACACAATTTGTATTCAATAATGGACACATACTAAAAGTACCAATAAATATATTACTGCATAAGTAATAAGACATCAGCGGAGGATAAGAAGCGGGAGACGGCAGATTCAGGGGGATTATTTGCCTTCCGACTTCCAGAACATTATCACAGTAATTCACATCATTAGCCCTGGGGACATAGACTTTTCAATCAAGACAAAAGTTCCACCCACAGCTGTTAGCAGCCAATGACTGGCCACCTCCAACCTTCCCGAAAACATTATCTAAACAGTCAGTGCAGGCCCAAAACATTAAACCAAAGAGCCGTATCGGTGGCCGTGCAGCCTGCAGCATCTTCTGTCAGTGCGGAGGCTCAGGCAATGGCAAAAAAGCCTCGCATTTAACCCTCCGGAGACTAAAAACACTGAAATGCATTGCAAGTCAGAGCCATTCACGTTACAAATAGTTAACACAGCACTGCAGGAACAGACGGAGCCGGGAGAGAGAGGGGGAAAAAATAAAATAAAACAAGAGCAGAACACAGTACGGAACGTACCTGACACCATGCCGTGCCGCTCACAGGTAAACATGCAGAACGGCTGCAGCAAGCAAGGCTTACAGGCTTTGCAGTGACATGCAATATTAATAGAACAAGGGCCGAAAACAGTCCATGGTAAACATTTCACAAGCTGGCAGAAGCAGCAGTGCGGGAGGCCAGAGGTGTCAGGTTCCTACCTGCAGGGGCTGAACAGGTCATCCATCACTAGCACAGGCGCAGCTGGCTCTGCCTGGACCCCTCACAGCCTGCAGCTCCTGCTCTAAACTCTATCGCTTTTCCTTACTCTAACTACTCAAAATGGTGGCACATGCAGTCAGAGACCTCAGAGAGCTTTCACTGAGCTTGTGCTATGACCTCAGCCTCCACGCACAGCGCTGCAAACTTCCCCCCTCAGACTAAAAAGCACTGAGCATGTGCTGTGTCCCCCCTCCTGCTTGACCTCTCCCTGGCATACTAAGCTTGTGTGCGAAGAAAGAGCAGGGGCCCTACCGAGGGAATCTCCAAGTAACGGTGCCTGGAGCTCCCAGTCATGTAGCCTGAGAGAGTGACAGGGCTACGCTGGCGGACGAGCGCCACTACCAGCGAGAAGCAGTGACACCGAGACCGCAGGAAAACCGGCATCGCCGAGCAGCTAATCAAGGATTGTAACTGCTGTCAGCAGCTGTATTTAGGTTTATTTACACTGACACTTAACAACCCAATTTGTAACAAGGATGTTTTTGTTTGTTGCATTTTAGAATCTTTTATACTGTGACTTTCCTTTTTTTTTTTTTACAAAAAACAAAATAAAATTCATAAAAAGATGAAAGCTTAGCCCGCATTCATACCATAGCGTCGCGGGAACGCACATCACCGTGAAGAGCGTTTGTTTTCCGTGTTTAGACTGGGTCCCTGCACACACACCAAAGGTGGGGAAAGTAGTACGTCACAAATTTTGCGACATGCGTTCGTGGTTTTTCCCCCCACGCAACTAGTAATGGCACCACAGGCGAGTTCCGCCTTTTTCCACACATTCACGATACGCTATGGTGTAAACGGGGAATAAAATGTTGGTCTTACACAAGTTACTAACTAATGCACATGTGCCCCTACCTAATTGTGCGAATGCACGTGCTGCAAGCGGAAAATGAGGAGCGATCTTGGCAAAAATCAGGACATTTTGGTTAAATGGAGTCATGAGGGGAGGCATTCATTGTCCTAAAGGCAACGCCGGAAATTAATCTTACATTTTTAATTGCACCTCTATTGGAACGCATGGTAATGCACCATGCCATGTGATGTGCTGAACAATAGTGCTCGTCCCTTTAGAATTGTTCTGGTATTATAGGCAGCCCATTCAGGTGCTATTAATACAATGCACCAGAATGTGAAGGTGTAAACAGGTTCTTAGCAGCCAACACGAATGGGCAGTCAAGCCAGTCAAGCCACCTAGCTAAAGGCTTGTTATTACGGATGACCGATATATCGGCCGAAAATGGCACTTTTGGCAAAATGCTGAAAGTGCAATTTTTCTGCCGATATAGTGGCACATCCATTCTTTCTCTCCTCCCTGCTGGGCGTTGCTCTGTGTCCCAGCGGGGAGGAGTGAAACTGTCACAGGCGGCCGAGCGGTGTGGGAGAGGAGGAGAGCACTGTGAGCAGCCGTCATCTCTCCTCCCACAGCGCTCAGCCTCCTGTGACAGAACGGGGGGGTGCAGTGTGGAGGCGAAGACCGCCAGTGCTGTCACAGGAGGCCGGGCAGGCAGAGCTGGGGAGGAGTCAGCTGTAAGATCGAGCTCTTCTCCCCGCTCGCTCAGCCTCCTGTGACAGCTGTCAGGATGGAGAGCTGGTACAAGCAGTCAGTGATCAGTGAGTTTGTAAATAATTGAGGACAGAGCATATTTACTATATCCTCAATTATGAATGAATAAGAAGTGATCTACATCGCTTCCTGTTCATTCATGATTGTGGATATAGCAAACATACTCCATTCTCATGTTATGAATGAACAGGAACACTCAGCATAGAGGATTCCTATTTATTTATAACAGGGGATACAGAAAAAGAGATTGAGGACTTTGTGTTCTCAATCTATTTTTCTATTTTAAAAGGGAAATATCAGGTATCTGTTTAGACCCCTAATATTTCCCCGAAGTCCCTAAAAGTAAAGTAAAAAATAAAAATAAAAAATAAAATGTAATTTTTTTAAAGTTTATAAAAAAAACGAATAAAAATTAAACATTAAAAAAATTTTGGAAAAGTTAGATTAAGTTTTTTTTGGTATCATCCCGACTTTTTTTATTTCGGTTTTGTTTTTAAAATTTTCATTTCAGTGCACCTCTACTTGTTATGGTGAGAATGAGCCCTAAATTATATGAACAACTAGAAATGATCAGTGACAGCACAGCGGATACACAAAGCTTAAAGCAAGTCATTCCTGTATCAGTGCTGATGTGGGGATCATATGGCTTTATTATAAACAAAGCCATGTCAAAATAGCAGACCTTTTCTTGATTCTCCCTTGTAGCCGGCTGTGCTGAGGCAGCCTGCTGTGCTGCATGTATTAAGGGGGCAATTTCGATGAAGCTTTGCAGAAGAAAAAAAATCTGACTGACATCGGCTGCTCATCTCTATTAGTGAGCTTTGAGGACCAGAACTGCCGCACTGAGCCCTAGGACATAGAAGCAGTTTTTGTGAAGGGGTTAGGTTAGTATTAGGGGCTTTGTTTATCTTTTAGGGGAAGTTAAGAAATCAAGGGCTCCCTTTAAGTCCAGGTCCACATTGTTGGGCTGCAGCAGTGCGCATTATGCTTGTAGCTGCGCTGCTGTGATATTCATTCTGCTGTGATATTAATTCCTAACGGCAACCCAATGCATGCTTACACCTTTGTTGTTGCATTAAAAATAAACAGTCTGCCTTAACGCAATGCACATAAATGTTTCACTACAGTTTGAGTTGTCTAAAAGGATAAGTGTGCTGCCACAAGATGTCAGCGTCATTCAACCCAGAAAACTGAGGACATACTGTGAGTGCAGGGCGTCATGGAGTCACCCCCGAGGTAGTGTCATCATGGCACTGTTCACTCAACAGAGTAATGATGCAGAGAGCAGCACTGACTTCATCACGTCAACATCGACCAAATCTAAAAGGAAGAACAGTCAGACACGACAATGGGAGGTACCAGTGCTATGCTGTCAATGAGCCTCTATATGGGCAAAAGGGTACCACAAACACTCTGTTTACACCATTATCTTGTGGTGCCCACCATAGATTACAGAAACTGGTTACTATACTGGGGCAGAGATTTAGCAGCTGTTATATCAAGAAAACAGATAGCAATAGGGAAAATCTAACACCCAATCCATTATTAGCATTAGGCTCTGTTCACACCTAGGCGTATCGAATATGCGCGTTTGTCTCGTGATTCGCGGTAAAAAAAACACGCGACCAACGCGCGTTTCCGAGGGCTACTTGGCTGTATCCCAATGGAAACGCGCGTTCAGACGGGCTGAAATACGGCAAGGTGTGAACCATACCCATAGAAAACAATGGGATTTTCATGTTTGAGTGTTTTGTAGAGCGTTCGTAGAGCGTTGAACGCGCTACCAAACGTACAGGTGTGAACCAGGCCTTAGGAATTGCTGTCAAGCTGATCAATCATTTCTGAGTCTCTAGAGCTGGCCATACAGTGATCTATTTTATTCGTTCAGCCCCCAAAAATTGACCCGATTCCTCCAACACTACCAGCGTGTCGCTCGAGGCATCCCGCTGTTTACATTGTATTCGGCACCTGTCAGAATAGCTGACCAGAGCGGGCAGCTCATCTCTGATCAATCAAAGATTTTCAGACTGTCTCCTTCAATCAGCTGATCGAGGGAAGCCGATCAAAAGGGTGCCGACAGCGGCGAAATTCGTTCGGTTCCTCAAAAAACAGCCGAAATGTGAACAGTGTATGGGCACCCGTAACTCCGAACAAGCAGTAGTTCTGGAAAGTCAGAGAAAAGTCAAAAGTTCTGATCTGCAGTCAGCGATTCAATGTACGGACAAGATGGTCATCAAGACAGCCAGGTACGTAGCATTTTCAAGGGTGCTCATCAATGGAGGACTCCAAGACATGGCCATAGGCACATACAACCAAGTTTAGACTATAAAGAAGCTTGAGCTGTGCATACAGAGGAGGGATTAGCTGCATGGGAAAATTATCAGTCATTTTATACTTTCTTTTCATCTAAATTGCTGATAATTAGCAGTTGGATTAGAATACCAAAAGATTAATATTGAAAGCATTGTAGAAGGGCGCTGCGGTTTGTTTTTATCCTCTACCAGTCAAGAAAGGATACAGAATAACCAGATTTCCAAAACAGGCCATCTGAGCTGCAGCCCAAGGTGGCTTTGGTGACCTGATCTTTAGATGTATGGCCAACTTTACACGAGATGAAAACTGCAGCCATAGGAAATAGTTACCCAAGAGCAGTCAGATATAAATGAGTTCCTGCAATCATCTTCAGATAATGGGGCCCGCAGGACAATCAAATAACGGAGCCACTGACCACATACCTCTACTTCATCATACAACAGTGTATCAGCTGTCCATGACTGGAACTGGGAAGTCACTTAGTGGAAAAGGTTTATAAACAAATGTAGACACACTACACGCCATCATGTACCAACAAGAACAATCTGCATGCATTGAAGTGACCATCTGTGCCTATATCTTCATCAGGACATGTCTATTATGTAACGAGTACAAATATTATGACACAACCCCTGACAGCTTCCATAACAAAGATTGACAGTGTCCTTGTTACTTCCTGTCCACTGAACCTTACTTTTAAACAATGTTATCAGATTTCCCAGCTATCTTTGGTGAACTGCAGAACACCTCCCCATGTAACAGAAAGGAGGTATTTGTAGTCCAAATCAGGAAATCTGCCTAGGGCGACAATGCGGCTCCTCCATAAATTCAGGAGGGCAAGTCAGCATTATCTCTCTAGGACAGAAACGGGAATTTATCAGAAGTGGAACAGACAAAAGCTGGAGCAGTTGCCCGTGGCAACCAGCGTCTCTATTAAGTTTGTTCGGTTAAGATTTAAAAATGAGAGAGAAGCTGATTGGTTGCCACGCACAGCTGCTCCATATTTTGTCTGCTCCAGTTTTGATAAATTCCCCTCAAAGTGTTTTACTGTTGAAATCAGCCAATTGAAAAATAAAAGAAAAAAAAAAAAGAATCCCAAAAAAAAATGAATGCAGCTGCCAGGTCTAACCTGCTATATAGCAGATTCTTGTTTTTGGGTTTAGATACATTTTAAATGTTTTTTATACACTAACAAAGTGTAAATAAAAGGTAACACATTGCATTTTGATTTTGCCTTTCTGGAGTTTATGTCTCTAGGTACAATCCACTAGGGCGGCGGTCCCCAACCTTTTTGGCACCAGGGACCAGTCTCGTTGAAGAAAATATGTTTCCATGGTCAGTGAGGTGGGGGTGGTTTTGGAATGATTCAAACGCATTTATTGTGCACTTTATTTCTATTATTATTACATTGTAATATATAGAGGTGCACCGAAATGAAAATTTCTAAATGGAAAAGAAAAAAAATTGCCAGGCCCTAAACCGAAAATGTTTTTTATTTTAAACTTTCAATTTTTTTTAAATTAAATATTTTAAATTTTTTACTTTACTTTTAGGGGCTTTGGGGAAATATCAGGGGTCTAAACAGACCCCTGATATTTCCCTTTTAAAATAGAAAAAGAGATTGAGGACACAGAGACCTCTATCTCTTTTTCTGCAGCCCCTGTTATCAATGAACAGGATTCCTCTATACTGTTCATTCATAACATGACAGAGTATGTTTACTATGTCCACAATCATGAATGAACAGGAAGTGATGTAGATCACTTCCCATTCATTCATAATTGAGGATACAGTAACAATACTATGTCCTCAATTATTTACAAACACTCAGCGATCACTGAGTGTTAGTACCTCGCTCTCCTTCCAGACACGCTGTCGCAGGAGGCTGAGCGAGCGGAGCTCAGCCTGCTGTGACAGTGCTGGCTGTCTCCACCCACACTGCTCTCCTCTGATCTGTGACAGGAGGCTGAGCATCGCGGAGAGGAGAGACGCCGGCCGATCACAGCGCTCTTCTCCCGCAGCGCTCGTCCACCTTTTCTGACCGTTTCTCTCCTCCCCACTGGGACACAGAGCAGCGCCCAGCGGGGAGGAAAGAAAAAAAGGATGCACCGCTATATCGGCCAGAAAATTGTACTTTCGGCATTTTGCCAAAAGTGCCATTTTCAGCTGATATGTTTCGGCGGCCGTTATATTGGTGCATCCCTAGTAATATATAATGAAATAATTATACAACTCACCATAATGCAGAATCAGTAGGAGCCCTGAGCTTGATTTCCTTCTCTCAGGTGGCCACAGCAAGCTTTTAGGAGGCCAGTACGAGCTTTCATCAGGGTCCAAAGTCTCACTGGCAGCTGCCGGCACAGCAGAGGTGGCGCTCGATCCTCACTAGGGCCTAAAGAGGCTCCACGAGTGGCCTTCAATTATGCATGATTGTAGCCGTCGGGCATATCGGGGGGATTCCGGCCAGCCAGGCCTATTTACAGGGGCGGGCCTGGAGCCCAGTTCCTAACGGGTCACAGACCGGTACTGGCCTGGGTTTTGGGGACCCCTGCACTAGCGAGTCAGAGCCACTAGGCCCTAGTGGATTCTCCATAGGGATATATCGTAAACGTATTCCAGACAGGGGAAAAGCTTGAGCCCCAAGCAGTATCACAAGATAGAAAGGGAGGGTGACACCGGCAGCAATTTGACAGGTGATCCAACTCTCCCCCAACTATACAAAATTATAAATACATTTCCTCTGTTGCTTGGTATCCTATCCCTGCAGCACTGCTCTGTACAAATCACTGATGCCGGATACTAATCACAGTGCTCTTCTTCCGGCACTGCGACTGTGCAGACTTCAGGCTCTAGTGCAGTGCAGGGTGGCATTGCTCACTTCCCCCATCCATTAACAAAAAGCCTTGTATTCTTTTCACTGACTGCAAAGCATTCTGTGAACGGATGAGAGGAGATAATGTCAATCCAATCACAGAACGCCTTGTGTTCAGTGAAAAGAATATCATGTGCTTTGTGAATTAATTACTCTGAATTAATTAAGAAGAACTCTGGGCAGTTAAAAACATAACCCTTAAGGGGGGGGGGGGATGTAGCTCCACTGCAAGGGTTAAGTGCTCATTTTGGCCTGGGGTAAAAAAGAAAAATATACTCACCTGATCCTTGGTCCTGTGGCAGTGACTGCTCAGCTCTCTCCCTCCGCTCTGGCATGCCCCTCAGTGTCCTCATGTATGGTCCAAGTTAATGGATTTGTATCACACGTGATGACGTCAGCGGGGCTTAGACCGCCAAAGCCTGGGGGACAAGAGGCTGCAGGGACATTGTTTTTCCCCTGGAGATCCACTTTAACATGAGCTAACATGAAACATCTTTCTTACAAGTCTGTTCTAACAAGTTTACAGTCTAAACACCAGACATGGAATGCTGTAAATCTATGTATGATGCACAAGGCTACGTTCATACAAGTGGATTTCACATGAGTCACCACTCGCCCCTTTGGTTCAGTTTCCAGTCAAACACTTTGGAAAGAGGAGTCCTATGCCAAAACACAAAGGCGATTATACACTCTAAATGGATTTACCCCGAATAGGCACCGGTTTTAGTCTCTGCAGTGACTGATAAATGACATCTAAACAACAACAAAAAACCTTATTTAAAACCAGCAAGTGATAAACATATGTTGATGGGTATAGCCATAGCTCTCAGGCGTTTAAAACTTTTCAAAGTAAAAGTCCTGAGTAAGAGAAGGTGCATGGCAATACCTTTAGTAAGCCAGAAATCTGAATTTTCTGTCCTTAAAATCATTAACCGAGCCTCTGTGCAGTGAGTGCTTCAGTGGACAATAAGGGCGATGATAGCTGACAGGGCTTAGTCCTAGGACCATGGAACTATATTCTTTAGTATCAAACAGAAACCTTTTTCATAGAGATGCACAGCGACAAGCTAACACAGGCAGTTCTTTTAAAAGTTTAAAATGGATGATGTTCTTAAATACCCGGGTGGTGTGCACTATGGGGTGTCTCTAAGTGGCTGGTTTAGTGGTATGGTGTACCAACAAGAAATCACCCCGGTGCCAAAGCTTCCGGAAATAGGTCTTAAGTTGGCCATGCAATCAATTGCCCCAATCTATGCTAAAAAGTAGGGATGCACCAATACCAGTTTTTCGGTATCGAGTACCGATATATATTTTTTCGGTACTTGCCGATACTGAATACAGATACCGGAAGTCCCATTAAGGAAGCCAGGGCTAGTGTAATGACTCGACACCTGGCTTCCCGATTAGCAGGGAAGCCGTCTCCATGCTTCTCGTCACTGGGTGACGAGGGAGCATTGAGCCGGCTTCCCAGCTAAATCAGGAAGTTGGGCAGCGTGTAATGACTTGCTGCCCGGCTTCCTGATACCAAAAGTATCGGACTAGGCATTGGAGCATTTCGGCGAATACGAGTACTCGCCCAAATACTCAGCATCGGCACAGATACTAGTATCAGTGCATCTCCAGGTCCAATTGTTCAATTCACCAGCAGGCGGGACTGGTAGCTGCTGAATAGCTGAACAGTGACTGCATCTGTTTGGTTACAGTCACTGTTCAGTTGCCAATTTTCTACCCGGCTCCTTTGACAAAAGCCAATTAGAAATTGATGTGTTGAGCTGCATCCACTATGCATCCACTGTATTCCAATGGTATTTTGGGCTCTAGTTCACACCAAAGTGTTCAGTTCCAGAGCATGTGGAAAAATGGCAGCATACCCTATTTTTTTCTGCTCTGGAACGCACCAAAAAACGCATGCAAAAGCATAAAAACCACATACACACGCCCTGGAACGCACTGAAAGCCGATTTTAGGCTAAAAAACAAAACAATTAAAAAAACGCTTGGAACACGTCAAAATGCGCTGCACATGCAGAAACTCATGCAGATCTGGTCCATATTTGGTATGAACAAGCCCTCAATCATCTTTTCAAGCAAACTGCAGTGCTTTGGGTTAAATTCCAGGGAAAAAAATCTTTTGCATGTGAACATCAGAATCTTTGTCATGTCAGACAGAAAATGTAAGCTGTACGCAAATCCTTCACTATTCAACATCCTCTGTGAGAATGCCACTCTTCCTGTCTATGGGCACCCTTCACTATGACAAAATTGTCAAGTCAAAATCCTCCACTTAGCTTTTACAGTCTTATCAAACAGTATCTTGGTACTGACACCATGTATATGGCAGGATATTATCCATCTGTTAGTGCACAGGCCCCATATATTTCTGTAGACTTGCCATACCCAGATAATCACTAACAAACGCTCGCAGTAGGGCTGCAACAACTAATCGATTATAATCGATTATTGAAAAAGTTGTCAACTATTTCAATCATCGATTAATCGGCTTCCGATTGGTTGCTCCTGTTCACGGCTCCACACACGCTGCGCGCCACACCTCCTCCCCACCTCAGACCCGCCCGCATCCATGCTCCACACGCCACACCTTCTCCCTGCCTCACGCTCACTGCCCGCCCAAATCCACGGTCGGCACAGGGACGCAGGGAGAAGAAGTAAGGAGGAGCAGGTGTGGGCGGATGACAGCCGCCGATAGACAGGCCCCATCTCAGAAACAGGGTGCTGGAAGACTGCTCAGGTAAGCCTGCACTTTCCCCACATGGTGCTCTATAATCTATGGCTGGGATAGTGGGATTTGTATTCCTCTATAGTTGATGGTACATTGTGCTGTATATTATACAGACCAATGTACCATCAGCTATAGAGGACTACAAATCCCAGCAATACATTATACACTGTATGTATAATGTATTGCTGGGATTTGTTGTATTCCTATATAGCTGGTGGTATTCTGCATTGCGCTGTATAGAGGACTACAAAACCCAACAATAGTACATTATAGAGCGCAATGCGGAATTCCACCAGCTTTAGAGGACTACAACACCCAGCAATAGTACATTATACAGCGCAATGCAGAATACCACCAGCTATAATGTACTATTGCTGGGATTTGTTGTATTCCTCTATAGCTGGCGGTATTCTGCATTGTGCTGTATAATGTACTATTGCTGGGTTTTGTAGTCCTCTATAGCCGGTGCCATTCTGCATTCATTGCTATATAATTTTACACTTTTCATTTCACTATATTGCACACCACACTTTCTTTTTTTTCTTTTTTACTTCCACCGCTCCAAGCTTGCTCCTGTGATGGACTGCAATCTCAATACAAACTAGTAGTCCCATCACCGGAGCCATTTTTTAAAATGTATTTTATTTTCTATCCGATTAACCGATTAATCGAACTTAATAATCGGCTAACTAATCGATTTTGAAAATAATCGTTAGCTGCAGCTCTAGCTCGCAGTATATGGCCAAACATGTAGTAGATAAAGGGCTGGGCCTAGCATCAAATCAGACCAACGAGATGCCACTTTGTCGTTACAGAGAGAAAAAAAATCAATTACTTAGGAGTGCAAAATATAGAGAAACTAAAAATGACCACAAGATGTAATATTAGACGATCAAACAATGAGATACTAGAAATAAATGTTAAAATATAATATTAAAGAATATAAAATGTAGTATGATGAAGATATCCACGTCATTCTGATTCTCTAGCTAAGTTGGAAGGAAGGAAACAGATTTTCTTTTCTTATTATAAAGGAATAATTCTGACTACATGGGCAGGGAAAGAATATAATCAAATTTCAAGACAACAGTGCCCCCTGTGGTCACTTCATGGTAACAGCAGCCCAGCTTCTCTTACTAGCTACGCAGTAAGGCGTATCATTGTGAAAAATGCAGATTTACTTTAAAAGCTGAAAGGTAGAGGGACCAGCAGTACAAAAGATATCAAACTCTTTGCTTGGATTCTGAAAACCCAAAAATGTCATTACTTTTGCAGGCTTCATACTCCACACAGTTGTTTACACCTGTGTCCTGCAGCACCACATCCATGAGGAAAACAATGAGCTTACTACCATACATGTCCAACATAGCCAACTATTCTTAAGACTGCCCACAGAACTTAGACCAGGGGTAGGCAATCTCGGCAACAAAGCTGTGGTGGAACTATAAACCCCATAAAGCACTGCAAGACTGACAGCCACAGGCCTGAAATCCGGCGGCAGAAGCATGATGGAATTTGTGGTTTCACCACAGCCAGAGTGCCGAGGTTGTCTACGCCTGCCTTAGTGGGTCAGTCTCATGAGCAAGTATGATCTCACCGCCCTCTGGGCCAGCTGTTCTATAAGCATATTTTAAGCCAAAATAAAAAAGGGAAAGAACATATTTTGTACATCTCTGGAAGACACATCCACGGTGTTTTATTCCTTTTTAACACGTTCCAAGAACAGGAAAATAAAAGTCGATGTGCCAGTCTGCAAGTGTCAGCCTGACCTATTTACTTCTGATGGATTACAAAGTACACAGCCCTCTCCTCATCTCTACAGCCCTTCTTGTGCACAGGAAGTTACCAGCTTACAAGATTATTGCAATAATCAACAGGTATTTTCTGCACTTGCCAAACAAGTATAACAAACCCTTTCAATGGCATACTTAGCAGAGCAAACGGGAACATTGCTAGGATTCACATACACTAAGAGCGCTGGAGAGCAGTCCATGAACTCCGAAGCCCATATGAGGCTGGGTTCACACCTAGGCATATCCAAGATGCGCGTTTCGCGGTAAAAAAACATGCGACAAACGCACGTTTCCGAGGGCTACCTGGCTGTATCCCAATGGATACACGCGGCAAATACGTAGGCGTACGGAATATGCACGTTTGCCGCCAAGAATACACCCCAAAGAAGCTCCTGTACTTCTTTGGGAGTAGGGCGTTTTGCAGCGCGTTCCTACGCGCTGTAAAACGCCCTGGTGGGAACCATGCCCATAGGCAATCATTGGTTTTCACATGTTGAGCGTTTTACAGAGCGTAGGAACGCGCTGTAAAACGCCCAGGTGCGAACCAGGCCGGAGGAGCCATGGAAAGCAGAAGGAAGGGACAGAGTGATAAAACAATGGTAGTTGATCAGCCTAAGATCATTCTCAGGAGCCTAAAACTGATGATTGCAGTGACAAACCCAAAGCCTGTCAACACAAGACCTTAGAATGGTGTCCGAGAGGTTAGTCCACCATGTTAGTTTTTCAACTGCAGATAGCGTGCCTGTACACGTTTATATCAGAGGACATGCGGTATATTTACATACCTTCTAAAATAAAACGGACAGCACTCACTCTCTCTCCCATGTACAACAATGAAGCACAGAGTTAGAGCAGACCTATACACTCACAAATCGTATTCTACCAATGCATCCCTCTATGGATGATGATTAATAACAACAGACATGTCAGCTGTAAAATGCTGTGGTTGTTGCAGAGCATTCACTTCCTGCTTTGATAGGGCAAAATGACTTCAGTTGGCCAAAGCAATGCACACTGGGAAGGTTACATTAGCAGAGCATTGCTGGGAAATCTCATCTCAGGGAAAGGCATTTTCTTACCCTGAGATGATATGTCTAGTGACATGTGCCAGAAATCCATAAAGTAAAAGGAGAGCTAGTAATCTGCCCTTAGTAAACATGGCCACTGTCAGAAGACTGGGGAAGAAAAGAGAAATAAGGTATACAAAGAATACAAAGCCGGCAATTATCTAGAAGTACGTGTTTGTAGATTGTCATTACTAAACATTTCTAAAGGTGTGTTTGTCGTTATTTTAACGATATGGGTAAAGGTCCGCTTTAATCATGTGAACGCCATTTACAATCACTTTTTTAGCTCACTGTATAGTAACAGTCTCACGTGTACTGTAAATAAGACCTTCATGTAACAACTCATGTAACAGGAAAATAACATGTAACAGGCAGTGAACGTTGGCTGCCCTCTAAACACGTAGTGTAGGTCATTGCTTTTCACTAATGTGACTTTGCCCAAACCCGATCATTGCCAACTTTATTCCTGCAGCACTCAAAGGTGCCAGTCACAAGATTTTTACATGCAGCTATACACTCTTGTCAAACCCATAATCAAACATGTGGAGTGTTCATTTAACTCCTACTCTTTCCCGGATGAGGAACAGACAGGCCAGTTTGTGCATTTAGCATGAAATAAGCCTTCTGTTGATGCGAGTCATTCATTTAGGATGTATAAGTAAAAAATAGTGACGTAAAGCTGATCAATGTACACAACCACACAGCGATGTAAACAGAACCCAAAACGGAGAAAGAGGAATACTAGGAGAACTTACCGAGTCTCTGGATTGTACCCCAGGATGTAGAAGAAGGAGTCTATCCTGGCTTTAAACTCCCGAGCAGCAAATATATCTGAGAAATGGGAGATGTTACACTTGCCCCTGTCACAAGAAAAAGAAAAAAAAACAGATTACGAAGTTATAAAGTCACAGACGTCACACATACCATTGGTGCACCTTACATAATTATATACAAGGTACAAGCACAGAGAGGAAGATTGCTGGTATCAAATGTAAAAATACAGGCAAGTGGTGTGTCACAAACCAAAGCAACCAATCAGAGGCCTGTCTACATTATATTAATAGCTGAAATTGTGCTTGCTTTAGGTAACAGTATAGTACAAGGTGGGGGACAAACTCCGGCCCTCCAGCTGTGCAACTACAAATCCCATGAGGCATTGCAAGATTCTCACACCTGCAGGCATGACTCCCAGAGACAGATACATGATGGGATTTGTAGACTCACCACAGCTGGAGGGCCAGAGTTTGCCCCTCCCTGGCATATTCGTTAACACCATTCAACCTGCCCTTCTCTATATGAAGGAATCTTACCTGCACTGTAATTATTGTTTAACAGATATAAACATTGATTACCATTGCCTACAACAATTGTGAAAAGAAAGGGGTGGAGCTTGGTGATGTCATTTGTAGGGGCAGCTTCTGTGAGCCTTGCAGCCTAAGTTTACAGCAGGAGATCGATGGGCAGACTGGTTGCAAGAGTGCGGTATTTAGACTGCCCATGCGGTTTTATATAGTGCTAGCGTGCACTAGTGACATGAATTCTTATTGTTTCAATCTTTATGAATTATTACATTTTAGGAATTTACCTTATTTCTTTCATCTTATACAGCATACAGACCTCTATGAATGGTGGAGCGTGTCCTGTTTGGAAGGATTCAGATTGAAATGATTTGTGCCTCACAAGTGCATTTGCCTTTCCATAATAGAAGGACTAATAAAATAGTGATCCCTTTCGGTTTTGGGTAGAGGGAGGTGCAAGCACGTGGAAAGACGTTTGTCTATATGTGTATTTTATTCATTTCACAGTTCTGGTACGCACTATTTCATTTATCCTAAACGCTAGGAGTTGAAAAGAATCTTTATAACACGTTTCTTAGTAGAATTGTATGTAGTTACAGCTTTTTTTTTTTACACTAATAGAGATTAAATTTTTTTAGTGACCTCTACAAATTAAATAGCAGATTTGTAAAACTCCCCCCCCCCCCCTTCCCAACCGTAACATTCTACACATATTGCCTCCTTCTGTATATACCCAGCTCACATACTGTGCATGTCTGTACATAGGTGCATGCATGAACCCTGAACCTGATGATTACAAACAATATTCACAAGAAAAAGTTAAACAGCGAGCCCTTCTGGCATGCACTGATGCTGGTCAGAGCTCCTTCAATGGTCCCTTGAATGAACCTGGTGTATAAAGCACACTGACAATACATCCTACATGTGTTCAAATGGCACATCAGCTGCCAGGACTCGAGCCCAGAGATTGCACCTATAGAGTCCCTAAGATATAACGCCATCAGGTTGCTTAATAGTCTAGCATTTATCAAAAAGTGACATATCAGTTTTGGGCGGACAGATACGCTGCCTCAGAAAGACCAATGTCAGTCCACATCATGGTGGCTCTGCCTCACCATACAGCTATAGCCTATCGGGAACCTTGGTTTACACATACTGGAAAAATGCTAATAATATTTTGCAGTCCATTGTTTTTTTGGTGGATATTCCTGTAAATGATTGAATGAGAGGTCAGTGATGCAGATCACAAGGACCTACAGCACCTAAACCTATTTGCATACGTACTATAGCATATCGGGATCTGTCCAGGTAGGATGTGTATTATGAGGCTCTGTAGGAATGTGTGGGGCTCCAGGAAAGCTGTGCTGTGAGTAAAAGAAGATTATCCACTCTCTGTTCTCCAGCTCCTGACGCCCCAAGCACAAGTTGGAGCTAATTTGCCTTGAAATCAGCAGCTCTGGTTATGTGGCGCTGAATAAAGCAAATGTATCCAGATGGTTTTACTTAAGCGCCATCTGAGCGTTATTATCAAACAGATTACTCGGTTTCACGTTCTGCCGGCAACCGTACCACAGACCGCCAAGTGCAAAGCCGTGCCAGGAAAATCATTTCGACTTCACCTCTTTTCACTCCAGTTTGAAACAGACCAGGTCCCTTCCATAAACTTTCCACTTCCTCGCAAAGCCCACGATTCTCAACCTTCAGGAGACCAGCGCCAGCTAAATTCTTCCAAAACCTTCCATGCCCCAACCGGTTTTTAAAAAAGTTTATACTCTATGGAGTGATGAGTCAAAAATATGAGTTACAGTAATAAACAGACACTGACAAAATGATATAATTCTTCCTCCTTCTCGCTGTGTCTTTTCACCCTCTTCCTCATCCTCTCTCCCATTTACTATTGCTCTGGTTCTCTTACCCCTCAACCCCACCTTTTAGCTCTCTCTTATTATATTATCACCATCTCTCTCTCTACCTCTCTTATGTATTGTTAGTATTTATATAGCACCAACAATTTACATACAGAACATTTACATCAGAGCTTACAATCTAAGAGCCTATCTCACATACATACATACACACATACTAGGCCCAATGTAGACAGGAGGTAGTTAACCTACCAGCATGTCTTTGGAGCATGGAAGGTAAGTGAAGAGCGCAGAGGAAACCCATGCAAGCACAGGGAGAACATACAAACTGTGCAAACCGTGCCCAGGCATATAATCGAATCAAGGACAACTGTACTGTAATGCACTGTTGTGCTAACCACTAATTCTGGATTACAGCAGTGTGGATGCATAGACTTGTGGGTCTGCCCATACAGACATTTTTGGTATACAGGTTCACTTTAAACTCTCTGATTTTTAGAATGCTGGCATTAAGTGATGCTGCCACGTGTGAGCTGCAGCTTTTATTATCCTTCTGGAAGGCCATCTCCTCCACAGCCTCCTTCCTTCACCCCACCGTTTACTCCAATAAAGCACCCCTCAGTACCAGCGGGGTGGTAGAAGCAGCTGCCATGTTCATCCATAGTCCTAGCTACAAGTCACATGCCAAATTCCCCAATCATGGCATTTGCCAAGCGAACGAGAAATATCCTACAATTGAGTGTGAGATGAGCCCTACCAATACGATTATTTTTCCTCGGCCGTTGTCATCCTTCACATCCACCAGCAGATGGCGAAGTCAGAGCAATAACTGTACTTGAAGTGTACTAAAATCTAGTTTTGCTGTTCTTTTATGCTAAGGAATGTATTCTACATAAGTGGAAGGACTCGGGGGTCACCAACCTTATCACTCTGGATGCAGTTAATTAATGCAAATCTTTGTACAAGATAATGTATGCAAACAGAGGTCAAACTTGTCCATAAAATATGGGAAAAATTGACTCCATCTCCACACATCCACCTCTTTCCTATAGACTCACCAACTGCTGTTACGCAAACTGTATCCTATGCAATGTGCAGAAAACCGAATGCGTTAAGCTGACATTGTAAGAAGACACACTTATTCTGTTTCTTACATTTCGGATGAAATAATGCAATAAAAAAAGAACCTAGTTATGTAGAAATAGCAGACAAATCTTGGTTGTGGCCACTTACACTAACAGGGTGACTAACTTTATTAAGGGGAATGGAGGACATTTCTAATTACATACCCCAAGGAAAGGCTCAGTGAAGATCCAATAATGAACATTTAACCTATCCATTCATAGTTATAAAGAACAAATGGAGAGCCAAAACTTTTTTTTAGTTTTAGTACGGGAGGCTTAACACTCCTGTTCGGTTTTTATTGCTATCCAAGTGGCTGCTGGGAAGAGTCACCCTGTTTGTTATGATGACCTTTATTACTAGGGTAGAAAATGATTGGAAAGCCAAAAATTCTAGCTCCAGAAGAAGAGGTAAGGGGAAATCTTCCAAATGACGACATCCATTCCATGGCAAATGTCCAAGATGGGATTTACTGCTCACTTCGTTTTGCTTCACTGGGACAGGAAGTGATGGGAACTCTCCATGGCAGGACACAGACAACAAAAAATAAACTGACAGGGACTCAACCTTTCCCTACTCGATGCAAATCTAAGGAAACAAAAAGTGTCTTAAAGGCCACACTCCAAAATGCATACATAGTTTCTGGGGAGACTAAGGAAGACTATCAGGTTATTAATGCTGTCTGTGACCCACAGAGAGGAGATTTGGTCTCACTTTCTGTTGTGATACAGAGAAGAAATTCGGGTAATAGGCATCACCAAAATGTTGAGTTTTAAGCAAGTGTCTGCTTTTTCCAAGCTACCAATAGTCCCTCAGATTGACTCTTTATGGAAACAAATGCAAAACATATAGTGACAAAAAGATTTGGCTAAAAACCAGAGCTCTCGGTTTGACCACCTCTCTATCCCTTGGACGTGTAAACCTGCATGTTTTTTGGGGCTCCCACTGCACAGCCACTGTGCTTTTGCATTTTAAACTCTGAAATGATCAAGTCAAACCTACCAACTTATTTCTTCGACAGGAATCCTTCATGACAACGCCCTAAACCTGCTACTCTCTCCACTTACCTACTGGGCCAAGAAAAAGTCATGACCTACCACAACCCCCTGACTTTCCAAAAGCAGGTACATTGGGGCGCATCACAGATGGTTTCAGGAAGGAAAGTACCAGTGAATCAAACTCACTTTGTCATATTTATGTTCTCTGATAACATGCTTCACTTTAGAGGAACCAAAGATACCGGTTAATTCAACTGTGCACACCGTATATCATGGGTAAGGAGAAATGGCCCATGGGAACAAGAGCAGCAATCTTTATGTCTACACTCATGCAAAAGTAATTTAAAGCTACAGAGCTAAGCTACCTTTGAATTATTAGCAATCTGAACATTCAGTGTTACAGTTAAACAGATGTAGAGCATTTATAATCCCATTTAGAGGTGTAAATTAGTTAGAATCTTCCCGGCAACGCTAAAGTAATTTACAAACAATTTTACAATCTAAACAATGTGCCATTCCAACATGCGTTATAGATATCAGGAGACAGGTACGATACATCACTTTATTACCTCTAAGTACTGCCATGCAGATGATAACGGGATGCTTAGTCCAAGTCAAATGGAAGCACTTAAGCTAGCTGAATTTAAAGATATATTTCATGGCTTTTAAAGCACATCCACATTGAAAAAATATGTTTAGGATTTTTTTTAAATAAAAAAACAGGCCATGTTGAAATAATAACCTTGCCTCCAGAGGTATGCCTGCAGAAACATAGCCACCAGTCTTTGTTTGGGCTAAAGCTGGCCATACACTAAAATTTTCTTAGTTCTACCTGCGTGCTGAACAAAGAAAATAAAACCGATCCCTCAATAAACACCGGAGGAATCTCCCACTGTCTTCATTGTATTCTGACAGCCGCCACCTGCCGAAATTCACACATTGTATGGCCACCTTTAGTCACGGCAATGTCATTCAACTGCCTTACCGTTAGCTCAGGATTCTCTGAAACACCCCCTGGGTTCACAGTACAATCCTGCAGAGAGCTGTGCTGACGTTATAACATCATTGTCACTCTCTACAGTAATGAAGACTGGCCACCACTTTTGCAGGAGAGGAAGAGAAAAAAGACCCAAGGAAGTGTCGTGCCCAGAGAGAAGACCACAGGAGATAAAAAGGTATACATTCAAAAAGGCCTTGGCAGTTAAAAAAATAAAAAGGAGTTCTGCTCTAATACATAACTGAAACTAAAGTGATATTAAAATCAAAAGGTTTCTAAGCCATTTCAAATGCAGATTAAATTACTTACAAGGGATACTGCTCCTTGATGTTTAAAAGTGTTAGCTTCCTGCATAATGAGATGGTCTCCTGAGCACTGGCCCCAATATCCTGTTTGCATGGCTTCTTTCCCTTTAAGTGTCCTATGGAGCCCCATTTGTGTGGGCTAGTAAGCTGTGTGTCTCTGCAAATCCACAGCCACGGAAAGGCAACCCACTCCCCTCCTCCCTTTTCCAAGCTAGTAGATGGACAGCTGCTGGAGACTGTTCTCTCCCTTGTGATCTTGTATTGCACAGGAGTTCAGGGCAGCTGAGCTAAGAGAGTTGGAGCTGCTTGAAAGCAGGATGACTAAGTATTTGAGCAAAAATGTAAAGAATCACTTTTCTGGGCAATGTATGTTTGTTTGATTCAGACTAATTATTGAAAAAAAAAAAAGGAGAGAGGGTTTAAATAATGCTTTAATTGGTGTTTTTCCCCTTTTACTCTCCCCCCTGATTTCAGCCTTAAAGTAAAGCCGTCAAGAATAAGAAATGGCTCAAATGTCCCAGATAAGAAAGAAACAGAAGTTAACATGTCTGACTTAACTGACCTCTCTGATCGGAATGGTTTTTCCAGGGCAGTAACACTAAAAGTGTCTTTTTTTTTATAAGTTGGTCAGCAATGGCAGCACCAGTATTTTTCCGTTCAGAAGAAACCCAAGAAAACATGGAGAGTATGTGCAGATATAGACCAGGTACTAAACCAATTTTTCCGTTCAGAAGAAACCCAAGAAAACATGGAGAGTATGTGCAGATATAGCCCAGGCACTAAACCAAGAACCCCCGAGACACAAAGCAATGGTGCTAACCCCCTTAGTCACTTTGCAGTGCCCTTAAAATTCTTCCTCATATTAAATGAAGGCCTTTTACTCAAGGAAGCAAAAAAAAAAAATGCTTAGCTCTGTGCACAAATTTATAACTAAAGCAAAAACCTGCGGGGATTTACCTGAGAGCAACCGCGTGGTAAGTGTCAACGTAATCGGAGATGAAGAGCTCTCGATTCCGAATGACTGGATCTGTGATAACCAGCTCCCGGCCAGAATCTACACAGGAGATGAAGGGAAAAGAAAGTCATTGCTGCAATACTTGTATACCACAATCGCTGTCGGTGATCCAGAAAGAGAACAAGAAGAAGGATTTGGGCTGATTACAAACATTAAAAAAAAATAGTCTCCCAGACTCACCATTTTCATTGTTCCGATCTTGTACCAGGTGCTGGTAAACTGAATCTGGGACCTCGGACTGACGGTAGTACCACTTTACATTCATCAGTAGATGGTCTCGTTTACTCTGAAAACCAAGAAAACAGTATTTCAGTCTCCCTACAGATCATGGATTAATAAATATGCTATAGAAGGTAAAAAGCACTACAAACAGGCACACAATGCAGTTCACATGATGCCAATATACTTTAATATTTACACCTCCGGCCTAAAACATTGTGACACAATTAAACCTTTAGCTGTTGGGAGACTTAGACTCCTAAACGCACATTTAATACATGAAAATACACTAAAGCCTAAAACATTTTGATGGGGGGG
>NW_017306555.1:855139-881759 GCF_000935625.1 Nanorana parkeri
GGGGGGTTTATCAAAACTGGAGCAGACAATCTGGGGCAGTTGTCCATGGCAACCAATCAGCTTTTCTCTTCAGTTTGCTCAAGATTTGAAAATGAGAGAGAGGAGCTGATTGGTTGGCGTGCAAATCTGCTCCAGTTTTGATGAATTACCCCCACTATGTTTTCTGAAAGCAGAGGGCCCATAGAATCAAATGATGGTAACTGACACTTTATGTCACACAATATTAGAGCAACTGTAAATCTAGATTTTCAGTAAAACATACACTGTGATTTTAATGTGAATGCACACAAAATAAAGTCTCCAGATCTTCTGTAAAAAGAGAAGACTGAGTTTAGTGAATGGACACAAAATTTGATACTCAAAATTCTCCATAGGTGGCACTTTAAAAGTCTTTACACCTCATCAACTTAGCGTTAACCATAAACACAGGTCACAGAATGATTCCTCTCCTTCCAGGGTGGGTGTGTGTGGTGATACCAAATATTGTTGGCACATTGTGCTGTAGTCATCACACTAAAAAGATGACTTTCAGTTGCCTCTGGAGTATGCACAAGTCCACAGGAAGTTCATATAAAAAAACTACAGTATGTGCAATGCACACGGAGGGGAAAAAAAACATACAAAGGCATTAAATAAAAATGCAATCTTGCTTTCATGAAAGTAAAAGCAGAACTCCCTTGCAGTGGTGCTGCCCACTTTGAGAGACTTCCCACCACATCCTGTCCAAACAGGAAGTGAGGGAAATCTCCCTAACAGTGATCCAGACATCAGTTAACCTGACAGGTTCGAACGCTTCTCAGTTGGTTAAAGAGGGGGCTTTACAAAGTTTAAAACCACCATGCGTCAGCTCACAGCCTGTATCTGTGCTATATGTCACGGGTTTGGAATGCAAAGTCGGCCACTGCGACATATAAGGAGGGATTTTCATGGGTCTTCAAAGTCTTTAAATTACAAACTGTTTATTTTAAGTGGTGATGGACAAGATTACACAAATTTGTTTCAATAAACATTATAATTCTGCATATAAATTAATAACCTAAAAATTAATTCTATTAAACGACTGATCAAGCAAAGCACAGCACAAATGGAAAACGCACAGCACCGCAGCATTTAAGTAGCCTCAGCACAGTATGTGAAATAAGCCCCCCACTGCACAGCAATCTAAGAGGACAGGCGCTGGGTTCTCTCACTACTAAATTGGTCTGCCTGCGTCGCTGGAGCCAAACAAGGTCACACGAATGTCTGCGTGCCGACACGCTATGGAAGGGCTTCACACCCCTCACTTCAGCTTTTTATTCCCCAACTGTTGGCGCTGCCTGCCCGAGTACATGCCCTAAAGGGCTGCAGCATGGAAACATTTGTAATTCCCTTTGTACAGAGGTCGCACTGGTGCCGATCTGTGGGAACAGAACTTGTAATTTTCAGGGCAATTAGGATGTTTTCAAACGGTCCATAAAGAACTGAGACATAAAAAGTATGCAAATTAATGGCACACCGACTTCTGCTGATAGGAAATAAAAAAAAACTTACTTGAAGAAAAAATAAAATAAAAACCCCTCATTATCTAGAGCAGCTTTTCATAAACCAAAGCTGTACTGGCTGCCGAGCGGAATCATTTAGAGTTCTGTAAATTTTAAACTAGAAAACACCTTTAAAGAGAACCTGTGAGAGAAATATGATGGATGCCATTGCTCTGGGGCTGGCTTCACTATTTAGTCAATGACCTGGGATGAGTATTTAGGACAGGAGACTTAGACTTAACAGACTGCATGCTTGTTCCAGATCAATGACACATTGGTTAGGGCAGGGATGTCCAAACTCCGGCCTTCCAGCTGTGGTGAAACTACAAATCCCAGGAGGCATCTCTCTCCGGGAGTCATGTCTGTGAGAATCTTGCAAAGCCTCATGGGATTCGTAGTTTCACCACAGCCTGAGGGCCACAGTTTGGACATCCCTGGGTTAAGGTAACTGACCTGGAACCAGCATGCAGTCTGTTAGGTCTGAATCTGCTGTCCTGCATACTCATTTGAGGTCATTGACTCACTAAATAGTGAAGCCAGCCTCAGAGGACGACAACCCCAGAGCAATGGCGCATATATACATATACTTTACATCAGAGGTGCACTGATACAGATTTTTTGGTACTGAGTATGAGTACCGATATTTATATTTCAGTACTCCCCAATACAGATTATCAGTACTTCCGCTAGCATGGAGCCTTCGTTACCCACCGCCTGGCTTCCTGATTGGCCAGGACCGCAATGCCGAACAGGCAGTGTGCGCTTGCGCACAACGGCCCGTCCGGCTTTTATCTTACGAACATGCTACACACCAGCCGAAAATCGCACAATTCTCGGCGGGTTTTCGAACATGTTCCCAAGATAAAAGTCGTGCCACCTTACAGTAGTAGAGGTCGCACGGCTTCCACACACCTTGCGATAATCGTACGATCTCGGGATTTCCAGCGATTATTGTACGATTATCGCAAGGTGTGTGGGGACCTTAAGTGTGTTGTTGCTTCTCCACTGATAATCAGCAAGCTGAAGAGTGTTGTCTTAAACCAAGCTGTGCGGTGTCACAGTGATCAAGGAGATGACTGTACTGTTTGGAAGGGTGTTGATCACAAGACTGGCTAAACAAATGTTGGCAGTCAACTAGAAAGCAGTAGATATATGCAAAAACATTATTTTAAAAAACACCTTTTAAAAAGGCTTTAAACTTACCCGTGTCTCCGCCGTGCGATCCCGTCCAAACATCTGAAGAGTCTTGGGTGGCCGCAAAAGATCTTGGGGCAGGCGCAAGTGCAGTTCAGATGTTGGGCCAGGAGACGGGGAGAGACACAAGGTAAGTATATGGAGCAGCGTGCACCCGCACAGACACCGTGAGAGAAGAGGAGGACAGAGGAGTCAGCACTGGATCGGTGACCCACACCCAGCGCTGGAGGGACAGCTAAAAACTACAGGAAAGAAGAAGATCGGATTAAGAGACATCATTTAAGGTAAGTCCTTACAGCAGGATTGGGAAAGGGGGAAAAAAAGTTTGACTTTAATGTCACTTTAAATACTAGGAGGGGAATTTATCAAAACTGGAGCAGACAAAATCCAGAGCAGCTGTGCATGGCAACCAATCAGCATCCACCTTTTATTTTCAAAGCTTAACTGAACAAACTTGAGAAGTTGATTGGTTACCATAGGCAACTGATCCGGATTTTGTCTGCTCCCCAATCGTCATGCTGATCCTTCTATCTTACATGATGATACACTTACCAGGACTGTGCATTTGACTGACATTTCCATTAGTTGTATTCACCAATAAAAAAAAAAAGGGTACCTGGCATTTCCCAAGGTGGTCAGAAACGGCAGCCCTGTTTCTCTCCTAAAACGTTTCCTTACCCACTCACCATAGGATTAAGGCCTTGTTCACACCAAGCACGTTCCAGGAGCAGAGCAGTTACAGACCGGAGCAAAACTGCGTCCAATGTATTCCAAAGGTATTTTTAGCTCCAGTTCACATCGCAGCGTTCCGTTCCAGAGCAGGTAAAAAAAACTGCAGCAGGCCTTATTTTACCTGCTCTGGAACGCATCAAAAACGCATGCAATCGCCCTGGAACGCACTGAAAGCCCCTTTTAAGCTAAAAAAAAATGTTTTAACCAAAAACGGCCCATCAAAAACGTGGCACAACCCACTGCACTGCGTGTGCAGAAAATCATGCAGATCTGCTCTGCATTTAGTGTGAACAAGGCCTAAGAGGGCAGTCGGACATACAGCCATGATCCAATTGCCCCCAGGCATTATAGCTGGATGCCAGGTCCCTATTGTGAGTTTGTTCATCTCTAGGCAGAAGAGGGGCACTACACACGCGTTTCACACTGAATTATAGTGGGAAATAATGGCAATCAGACATTTACCAACCAATTGTTCCCTTAAACCTCGCATGGCTGTTTTTGCTGGTGTTTCATACAAATCAAATCATCTCCTGATCCACCTGAAACTGGCTTGACCAGGGGTAGCCAAACTCCGGCCCTCCAGCTGTGGTAAAACTACAAGTCCAGTGAGGCTTTGCAAGATTCTCGCAGCGACAAGCATGATGGTACTTGTAGTTTCACCACAGCTGGGTGGGCCGGAGTTTGGCTACCCCTGGGCTAGACTGTCACAGTCATCTTTGGGTTAAATGATTATTCCAAATGGAGTTGAATTTTAATGCACAAGCACTGAGCTGTACTAGGAAGCAAAGTCTGCATACATATATAGACCATATATGATTAACCACATGTATGTGAACTACAAACGCTACCTAGAAACAATGTTGCTATGTTTAGAAACAATGTTGCTATGTTTAAAAACACTGTTGGGTGATCTTATTCACTTAGCTGCTCACATTCTGAAAAAGGATAAAGATTGCCTATAAACACAAGCCTGGGCTCCACAGCAATAAAGACGTTTAGGAGAACATTATACAGGCGCAGATGAGGGCTGCCCGCAGAGTTCTTTAAACAAACTCCTTTTGTTGAAACAGCCTTTGTCTCCTTGAATCTCCCTTTACAAGTCTGTAACACAAGAGAAAGTCATACTGAAAAGCCAGTGTACTTTTCCCATATTCCAAATACTGCAGGAAGTTCAGTATGGCCTAAAGGGAAATTAACATTCTTTCACAGTGAGGCAAACCACACAGAGTTTATTTTAATTTCTGCTACGCAACTGCGTGTTTTTTTTCTTTAAGCCGTAAGCCTGCACGAACATTTAATCCGGCATAACACCTACTTGTGGCTTTCAAGGGGTGAAAGAGGAAAAAAGGAGGAGGAATGTGGAAAGTTATCACTGCTGTTTTTATTCCAAACCCCATCATTAGTAAGCTGCTGGCAGAGTGCAATCTCACAAATGGCCAGCTGGTGGCAGCATTGGGCCAGGGAGAAAAGAACAAGGTGCTGCTATGTTAGGCGTATGGAAGGAACTCTCCATCTATAAACACCAACATGGATGAAGCAATGTACAATTCTATTTTATTGATGTCCACATGTTAGAAGAGGAGAAATAAAGAGAACCCGTCAGTCATTTTAACAAACTGAACAGAAACGACCTCAGTTTAGCCCATCGCACAGGCTGATCAGAAGGGGATGCGTTTTTTTGGGGGGGATACAGAGTGGATTTCACTGCTTTAGTTTTTTCCTCCAAAAAACTGAATTGAACAGACCCCATGTTGGTGTATGGGGAATTTGAATTAAACCGACGTGCCCCTTTACATCGGATTACCCCCAATCCGTCATCAGGTCTGTCAAAATGATCCGTGTGTCTTTCTGGACCTGGCCGGAGTCGGGGGTAACCATGTGGAAATGGACCCCCGCTGCCCATAGACCAACATTGGGCATCTGATCAGGTCCCCTTGAAAAACTGACAGGCAGGCCCAATTGGACCTCCCGTGTAAAAGGGGCCTAAAGGTATCAAGGGTATGTGCTATTTTTGTTTAGCTGGCCATACACAATTTGATTAAGGACAGGTTCACACCATCTTCCGGACCAGATCTGGAACGCAGTGCATTGCGTTTTGCCGCGCTCGGGAGGTGTTTTGTTAACCTTAAAATGGAATTACAGATGCGTTCCAGTGCATTTCTATGTGTGCCAGACCAGACAAAATAAGACGCGCAGTATTTTTCTGGTCTGGAACAGTCTGCGCTGGTGTGAACACAGGCCACAAATAGCAAAGGGATACATTAGGATACCTTTTGGGTCCAGAAACAATCTGGTCACGATCTGGACATGGTGTGAATGGGCCCTTGTAGCAGATTCCAGCTTAATCATCTGAAATCCAGACTACAGGTGACCCTGCAAGCACCACATGGGACAAAAAAAAGAGCCCAGAACTTTGTAGTAAAGTGAAACTACATCAGGGAGGCACACAGCGAAGTGTATTACAATCAATACATAGATAGTTTTCTGGTATCTGCTATTAGGGAGGCCTTTTGACAGTTCAAAAGAGAGATCACCTATAAAGAATGAGCCCTAAGACCGGAAAACCTTTATACATTTTCCCACGAAGGCTCGTGAAGATTTACTGATGCTCCGCACATCCGCCTGTGTGCTGTTTTCATGCAGATATTAGACAAGTGCTCAGCACCACTGCGCCTATAACAGAACTACCTAAAAGCCGATACAAATGCTCCCTACAACTATATTACCATACTGAGATGGATATACAGGAACAGAGCGGGATTGCTAGCGTTTAAGTGCTCCGGTGGGACAGATGTTTAATGTTTCAAATAGATTCTGATTTTCTTCTCAGCTGAGCGTTTCGTTGGCTGAAAAAACACCGCGCTGAAATGCTTGCGTGACACAAGCCTGCGAGATTTGACAGTAACGAATCTTACAGTCAAACCTCTAGGCAGGCACTGTCATCTGTGATGGGCCATCAGGAAATGAAGTGTGGCCTTGAGATTAGCTGTTATCATAGGACAGAATGGAGGACTAGGATACCATCATATCCCTAATCCGGGAGCCGTACCGGAGCCAGGCTGCTGCACTCAACCAAGCTGAGGGATCATTATCTGGACGCTGCATGCTGACTAACTGTAAATGGCTAATAAATGTAAATGATAATATTTAGAATCGGATTTATTTTCTATTGATTCTTCTCATTTAGGCTAGGAGCACACCTAGGCGACACCTCACCGCACGGCAATCGTGTATGATGCAGCGCGGTCAGGAGTCGCCAAGGTGTAAACCGATCACGCTGTGGGTGCCATTATTTTCTAATGGCAATCCATTCGCGCCGGGATTCAGCCCGTGTTTCCGAAACACGATCGTGGCTAAGACAGCAGCGCAACGAATATTGCAAAAAGGAAAAAAAAAAAAAAAAGGTACTTGTACCTTTTTTCTGCGATTGCCGTGTGGATGTCACCCCATTGAAATCAATGGGGCTGGGCGGCATTCGCTGCCTGCATTGTGACAGGACACGCTTGATTAAACAACTTGTTTTGTAATGACCGGTATGTTTCACATGGCTTTATATTAACTGATTATTTATGTCCCCTTTGTGTTCGCTATAGGGACCGCACGATCCCAGGACGCGCGTCCCGGGTGTAGTTCGGTGTAGTGCAGGTTTGGACCTAGCCTCACATACAGAAAAAGCAATGTGGCGGTGACACGGATTGGGACAAACACTGCCAGGAAGGCTTAGTGCACCGACCTTTTATTCACATTGCTGCAAGGACTCAAGCACCCCTGCAATGCCATCGTTTGTCCCATTGCCCGTCACTGGGTTATTGGGTCAGGAAATATAAGAGGGATACAGTTATCAAATACAATTTTTTTAGATAATTGCCCTTTAAAAAAGACATGTGAAGCCTACTGGTGACTCCTGTGCTTACAAGTCAATATTCGGTACATCATATTATCTAACAAATGTGTCTGAAAAAAAGACATGTGTACATTGCCTACTGAGACGGAGCTAATCCCTCCATTCATTTATACATGGAAGCAGATTCACAATGGAAGCTTTCATAGAGTTTGGTAGATTCTCCCTCTAGTGGCCATCTGTGTCCCAGTGAGGGGAGTTATTAGCCACGCTGAATGACTGCCGAGATTAAATCAATTACACTCAGACATTGGAAGGTTATTAATCAGTGTGAACAGACTGCCTGAGCGACAGCAAAGGTGAGGCACAGTCACTTACTCAAAAGCGTATGATCTACGTCAAAATAATTCGGCAACCTGAACGGCAATCCTTCCAATGCCCCTCCATACATCAGGCGACCCGATCCAATGCTGTACTCTACTCGGCATTGTCTGCTAGCAGCCAGTCACTGCAGCTTGGATTGGCAGACATAAAGTACTGACATATATAGCCAAATGTCTTTCTCTTAGTTTTTGGATAGAGATGGGAAGAATTAGACCCTCTGTCAGCATTTTAATGCAGTTCGTGTCCACGCTGAGAAGCGTGGCCCCTCTATTTGTCCTGGTGATCATTGTCACAGAGACGGAAGGTGATGAATACAACAAAAAACTTTACCAATGTCACCAGAAGAGGCGAGGGGCAACTTTTCAATGAAGACAACTCTGCCAGTGCCAGCTCTGAGAGGTAACTGTCCCTCCCTTTGGAGAGATTTCCTCATTTCCTGTTGAGTATATGGGACAGGAACAGGAAGTGAAGTGAAATGTGATTGTAAAAGTGGAAATACAGACACATTAAAAGGAGGGTTAGCAAACCTACGGCCCTCCAGCTGTGATGAGACTACAAATCCCATGATGCATCTCTCTTCAGGAGTCATGTCTGTGGCTGTGAGAATCTTGCAATGCCTCATGGGATTTGTAGTTCCACCACAGCTGGAGGGCCGGAGATTTGCTACCCCTGCATTAAAGGGTGTCTATGGTCAAATACAAAAAATAAATATGTATTTCCATATTACATTTCCATAAGTTTTATCCCACTCCTAATAACCAGAACTATCTAGAAGTATGTAAACTTAATGATTGAAGATGTGCATAGAATGTACTTCCTCAATACACTGACACCATTTCACTCAGCCCTGTGAATGTGCACTTCCTTGTGTCACAACTCACAGAGCCTGCCTTCTGAACTACAACGAAAAGGTTTGAACAATGTATGATCATCATTGCTTCCTGGAAGCAATGCATGATGGGAAATGTAGTCTTGAGAAATTGAGATTGCATCACTTCAAGCAGCAGGGAAAGAGACGCAAAGCACACTGGGAATCCAGGAAGTTGCTGAAAGAGATCGGCAGACAGGCGGCTCCACTCACAGAAAGGGGGATTTTTTCAAGTAAGCTTTGATTGCATTATCAAAAACAACATGATGTTATAACAGGATAGTATATGCTGGGGCTGTACAACTCCTTTATAAATGTGCAGCACAGAAGACATTCCCAGCATCAAAACACTAGAAAGCAGCACTGAGCCGCTCTCCTGGCTGCTGGGAGTATCACAAGCCGCCAGATCAGACGGGGTTTCAGATATAGTGCGGGGACCTGCTGACAGATCTACAGCACTGCTCGGCCACAGGTGCCGGTGGGAAGGAAAGGTGCACGGTACAGACAGCTCTCTATACTCCGCTGTAAGATTCATGAAAGGTTGTTTAATTGTGTCGGGCAAGGTCTGGCCGAGTGACGTGTAAAAAAAATAACCCCACACTATGTGCCCGACTACAAACAGGAACATTTATTAAGGAGACGTAACTAGACATTAGATCACTGGAGTGCCCAGCAGGGAACGTTGGTTACCAGAGTGCGCAAGCTGTACCAGAGACTATTTGGAAGAAATACTCATTACTCTTCCACAGTTCCCTATCAGGGCTCAATTTTCTCCAGATCAAAATCAGCTGCCCATTTTATAGGTCAGCAATCCATCAGAGGGAGGCAGGGAAGGTGAGTCTGAACTTCAGCATATTCACTGAGACTGGAGAGATACACAGGCACCCTGGCGCAAGATTCGGCCTTGTTGTTTACGACTATATACAGCCGTCTGCCCCGAGTTCAAGGCGAGCTAAACGCAGATTAATTGTCTCCTGCAATACGAACCCCAAAGATCGGGGAACGGGTCCGTCCTGGAATCACAAGGTGTATTTTGTGTATAAAGTGAAGTACCCACTATTTATTGTCCTGCTTATAAGATGCCAAAGAACTAAAAGAACTTATTTCCTGTTGTGCAAAATGGAGCAGGGTATATTTGTCTGATGCATTTTTTTTACTGAACTCAATGGCAAAGCATCAATAACGCACATGAACTCTAAAATGGGTTTTGATACGCTGCCATTGACCAGGCATGGGGGGGGGCAACAAAATGAAAAGGTGCATTTGCAGCCGACAGCGATCGCAAATGTACATTTTCTATTACAGAGAATGCCAGTAATTTACCTTTTACCTTCAAGCCCCATACAAACTTATGAGAAAGGCCGTCACTCGCATATACAGTACAGTTGCCATGACTGCAATGAAAATGTTAGAATTTGTTGACACTTAGAAAATCGTGAAAATGCAAAGGTGATATTTAGTAACATTACCTTTCAGAAATGCATGTGGAGCCTTAATACTCATTTTTTAATATTGTTTTGAATTTGTCTAAGGAAATTGTCATTCCCCACTGGCTGCCAACTGAACGAATGCCATGAAAAAACAATATAGATTGATTACCTCATGTATCACTGGCCCCTCCTTTTTAGATTGTAGGCCCTCACAGGCAGGGCCCTCCTTACCATACTGTCTTGAATTGTATTGTAATGTCTTCCTTGTATTGTAAAGCGCTGTGCAAACTGTTGGGCTATATAAATCCTGTATGATAATAATAATTACGCAAACAATATACTGGAAGCATTGGGAGCAGACAGACCACACGATAAAATTGCAATCAGTTTTAAAGCGCAGCAAACAAACTTTATTGCGTCTTCGTGAAAAGAGTCCCAATTAAGTTTTCCAATAGTTTTGACAAAGAAAAAAAGAATGCGCACCTGCCCCTACCACGCAGGGAGAGACTCATCCTATTCATGCCGAGCTGAAGCCTAGATTTATAACTCGTTATCCAGCAGAGTGCAAGTGCGAAAAGAACAAACAAAGATACGTGTCATGACAAGAATGAATTGAAGTCACTGCTGTGTTTTCCCACTGCTCCCATAATTTGCTACCAAGCTAAGAAAAAAAAAAAATTTCTAGCAGATTGCTGGCTAATATTCACTGGAAGACGAGCGACGACCTCCACGGCCTGGGTGACTAGTGCAGTTCTTCAGTGTGAACAGAAGGGAAAGCATTCATCTGATTGGCTGTTTTAGATCAGCATTTCTCAAACTTTTTTCAGTCACAACACCGTTTTAAAAAGGATGCAAATTGTCTAAAATGTGAAAAAACGATGTGTCACCCCTCTAAAATCCATACCAGACCCTTATCCAAGATAGGGGTCTGATATGGATCATAATGGGGGACTCCGCGCAGTGATACAAAAAAAAACCATGGGGATTACATTAGAGCCACCCCTTTCACATCATAATCCCCTCTTTATTTCAGAGTCTCCCTTCATGTCAGGTGCCCCCCCTACCCCCTCCATTCACATCAGAGCCCCATCCTCTCACACTAGGAGCCCCCTTCACATCAAAACCTCCCGACATTCACATGAGGAACCCCTCCTTTTAATAAAGTCTCCTATTTACATCAGAGCCCCTGCCCCTTCCAATTTAAGATCTCCCTTAACATCAGAAGCCAACCTGGACCATGGAAAGGCATGACACTGAACTAGAGCAGCAGCTAACGATTATTTTCAAAATCGATTAGTTAGCCGATTATTAAGTTCGATTAATCGGTTAATCGGATAAACAATAAAATACATTTTTTAAAATGGCTCCAGTGATGGACTACTAGTTTGTATTGAAATGGGACTCCATCACAGGAGCAAGCTTGGAGCTGTGGAAGTTAAAAAAGAAAAAAAATTGTGTGGAGAATGGCACCGACTATAGAGGACTACAAATCCCAGCAATAGTATATTATACAGCACAATGCAGAATATCACCAGCATTCAAGGCACCCCTGAAGGAGCCAGGAGGCACCCTGGTTGAGAAAGGCTATTCTAGACAACACATACTTTCTTCCAAAACACAGCATTTTGCTATGCTTTCCATCCTTAGAACATGGGTTACAGAAGCCTGCGAAGACCTAAATGGCAGAATGCCAAAGGCCACTTGTTTTGGAAGGTGCATGTTCTCAATGTACTGAAAACATCAGGAAGGAATGATCACATGTAGGGTGTCCTGGAGTGCACACATCCTTGAAATGTTCCAGTGAGGACATGGCATGCCCCAGCAGCATAGCAACATGACTATAGACAGGCAGATATATATAGTGTACCTTATCTAGCAAACTTCAGAGTTCTAGTTTGATTATTAAAAAGAAAGGGCTCTTCCACTGCTGAGCTCCTCTTAAAAGAGATTAGTCTCAAGGGAACGCCTAAAGGCAGTCAGGGTGGGAGATATTCGGACAGGTTGTGGTAAAGAGTTCCAAAGGATGGCAGAGACTCTAGTGAAGTCCTGGAGGCGAGCATGGGAGGAGTTGACGAGGGAGCTGGGAAGCAGGAGGTCTTTTGAAGAGCGGAGGGGACAGTTAGGGTGATACTTTGAGACAAGGTTTGAGATATAGCTAGGGGCAGAGTTGTGGATGGCTTTGTAAGTCGTTGTTAATATTTTGAATTTTATAATTCGGGCTATAGGAAGCCAGTGCCGGGATTGGCAGAGGGGGGGATAGAAGCCAGTGCAGGGATTGGCAGAGGGGGGATGGAAGCCAGATGGCAGAGGGGGGGATAGAAGCCAGTGCAGGGATTGGCAGAGGGGGGTGAGGTGGATGAGTCTAGCAGCAGCATTCATGATAGACTGAAGGGGGGATAGCCTGTGTTGAGGTAGGCCAATGAGGAGGGAGTTGCAATAGTCAAGATGAGAGATAAGGGAGTGGATGAGTAATTTTGCGGTTTCATTGGTGAGGAAGGGCCGTATTTTGGAGATGCTAAGAAGGTGAAGGCGGGCAGGATTTAGATAGTGAGTGGACATGGAGAAGAAAGGTGAGGTCCGAGTCAAGGATGACTGTACTTCCTCAATACACATTTCCTTTAATCAGGGGTGGAAACATTATTATGGCGGTTAGAAGCCAATCTGTCCAATCCACAAGCCAACAGGACTTTGTTTAGGAGCCAGATCTGTGGACAACAACTAGAGAAAACATCAAAAGTTAAGCACCAGCAGTCATTTTTAAGGGGGCTTTGGCTATCTGGCTCCTGGGATTTGTCCAGCACTGCTTTAAATTCTACACAAATGTGATCACTGAATGTGCTGGTTATTGCTTACGCAGCATGCTGGTGAGATATATGTGATTATAGAATGGTTGCACCTCTGGCCTGCAGTAAAGGGGTGTAAATCTAAAATGCATGTGCTGCAGGCCAATGTTGTCTTAGTAATGGACGGAAGGTCTTGATCGTGACACAGATTATCAGGAGTTCTCAGTCGCCATTCTTCATTAGAGATAAGGTTGTCTGTCGTTTGGTATGTAAAAACATTGCCACTATCTGTTCAACACTCTCCAAAGAAAACCGCAGTCTCCCCTAGGCCAGCATGTATAGCAAATTGCATGTAGCTTTAAAAAGCAGGAGATATGCAGCAAACCAGATGAGGCCTTATAACATGCTGAATAATCAAGAGCTTTTCCACATCAGGTAACAGCTACGGCAAATTACAGACATTTTATATAAATAGTGAACAGTGGTTACCAAATCCTCCGAGGATAAAACCCCCGGCATTGTGTGGGCCACAGCTGTCCGGCAGATATTCTCTAAGAGGGGTTTTAAAATGCCTCATTACTTTTGCCATTTATAAGCTCAGCTTTGTGTAGCTGTGTGCGGGAAAACACCCATCCTGATGTGAACAAAACTGACAACCTCGGCACTTCACAGACAGCCTTCCACCACAGTTTAACATCATTATGTGGAACCAGAGGCGAGGCAGTGGTCACTTGTGACTCATCCAGCAGGTCACACTAGCAAAGCTGAGTAGTGGAAGGAGTAATATATATACACTGTTTTGGGATTTGAGTGGACAGACCCATGAACTAATATTTTGGATTGTCGTGGATGCTGGATAGTTAAAACACCTGACAATTGCTTATATCTCTTAAAGACTCTATAGGTTACATACCTGCATTAAGTTCCTGGGTCTGAACACTTGTAGCCGTACCTTTTTTAAGAACAATTTGCTAACCAATCGCTGGCAGAATGAACGAAGCGCACTTTCACTATCGATTCCTAACAGACGGAGTACATTTGGTATCACTCCGCCTGTGACAGGAGCCGGCGCTATAGAGGAAGCATCGGCTTATGCAGCTCTGCACCCTCCGGTGCCGCCTCGTTTCCTCTAGCTCTGGCTTCATTGGCACCGCTGATTCTCTCCTGCGGCTCTTCAAGTTCCCCCTTATGCCACCACTGGCCCTGGGAATGGTCACAACTAGGTCGTATTTTCGGGGTAGGTCTTATATTTTAGAAATTCCCACATTATATATATATATATATATTACATATACACACACAAAATTCCCAGAGGGACAGGGGCAAAGTTAGGAATTTTAGCTGACTGATCCAGGTGTTGAAATGATCACAGCAAAACACCAGGAGCTAACCCTGCCTACCAGGCACTACCTATATCAATATTTGTGGGTGGACTAAATGTTTAGCACAGGCTTTTAAAAAAGACAAAAATAGTACCCCTGGTGTGACTATGCTCTGGCACTATGTGCTGAAATAACACAACATGATGTAAACTTACATGTATTAAAGCGCTCAGCTAAGCTTTAATATTGACTATGTGAAGATTACAATCTCTATGCGGTGTAATCATATGTGCTTATTGTATTTAAAGTCTTTACCTCCATTGACACATAACTTCATATGCAACTCATTAGCACTTTGATGGTATTTAACACTCAAATCACACCACTGTTACCACAAAAGTTAAGGTGGAGGATGTGACTGCCACAGCGTAGCACATATCTTCCATTAAAGAGGGAACAAAAACATATGTATATACACACTAATATCTATCTATCTACACACACATATATATCAATTATACATACATGTGTAGCAGAATGCTGTTATTTAAAAATAAAGCTGGCCTTGCCAATATGAAAGCCCAGTACTACCTCTGTGCTTTCTGGCTTAATGTGCCCATACAACTTGCGATTATTATTCAATTTCCGAACGAAACCGGTTTTCTTATGATAATCGGCCAGTTGATGGGAAGTCAACGATCACAATTACTGTACAACTGGCCCAATTTCATCTAATCGGGCAGACTAAAAAACTTTTTTTGAAGAGAAAGATTAGTGGTGTTTTCGTACGAAGAGAAGAAAAGATTGCAACATAAACACTGCACATGTGCAAACAAAAATCTGTTCTGTCGATCGCCCAAATTCATCCAGTTAGTATTGGTGACGAACGAATATCGAAATTCTACATTGGTCTGTGCATGATGGGCTATTTGAGCGGAAATTGAACTAGGGTGCGATGGGCCAAAAATAATTGGTCGATAATTGTAAGGTGTATGGCCACTTTAACTGTGTTAATTCCCTAATTAAAGGCAGGGAGGATCACTTGCTTCAATGACTTTGCCTCAGTGCTTAAAGGGTTAGTTTACACCTTTCCACGAAATACAAAGTCTACATTCACACCCAGACTGTTTTTACGCATTTTAAAGTGCATCTTGTGTGCTTTTTGGCATGTTTTATGCGCATAAATCACGTTGCCCATTTTTGTGAGCAGATTTGGGGGGGGCGAGGAAATAGCTTGATTTGCGATGTCTGCATGTTTATAGGAGACACACACAAAAGGGTGACTGCATAGCACTCTGTTTGAGAAAGGAGTCACTCTAAGGCCCCATTCACACTGAGCAAATCGCGCGTTTGTTGCGCAATTTGCATTTTGCGTGATATCGCGCGGTTTTGTCACGCGATATCGCGCAAATGCTTGCATTGAGCAACCTAGAATCACGGCAAAATCCGCTCCAAAAAGGGTCCTGCTGTAGCGACGCACGACAGCGACGGACAGAGCACCATTGACATGCATTGGAGAGCAATATCGCGCGGTAAATATCCGCGATATCGCGCGGATTACTGCGCAATAAATCGCTCAGTGTGAATGGGGCCTAAAACAGGAAGTCAGGACCAGTGCTCAGGGGACCATCACATTCTGCAGAAAACTAAAACTTTCATACATCAAAGAGCAGCATCCATTATAAGTGATTTCATCAGCATTTGATATAGCTTAAAATCCTTTTGACTTTAATATCACTTTAAGAACGTGACAGATTTACAGATAGGATATACAACTGGAAGCTGCTGTTTTCATTACCTCTGCAAGCTTTATACAGCAAACCACTGCAGACTGGCACAGAAAAAGTGATTATTAATGGGCAAGGAAAGGTATTAATCTTCAGGTCCCAGGCAGCTCAATCAAAATTAACCAGAATCTGAACATTAAAGACAGAATTGGGAACATTTAAAAAACAAACTAAAGCCAAAGCTCACATTCTCAGATAATCTTGCAATATCTGAAAGCTTTGATGTGTTCTTCATATTTTAAATGTTACTTTTCCATATTTTAATTTAACGTGTTTTACACACAGGGCCGTCATGCACCCTCTAGTGGCCATCAGTATTAGAACGCCCTAATAAACAGAACCCTGTATGAAGAGAGGAGAGCCACTACAGACCTCTCATTCTGGAAATGCTATGCATGATTACTCCATGTCGTTGACTCGGAAGGTCCTGAAGGCACAGACATCCAGAAAGCTAGCATTTTCAGAAGGTCAAAAGTGGCAGCCTCTGCCATTTCTTTCCTAGGCTAGGTTCACACGTAGGAGACTCCTGACTGTGTGGTTTTGTGCACGATTGCCGCGCAGTCAGGAGTCGCCAAGATGTGAACCGATCGCGCTGTGGGTACCATTATTTCTAATGGCACCCCAGCGCGCCGGGTGGATCGCGCGGGATTCCACCCATGCAAGTGAACACGATTGCAGCAAAAAAAAAAGCTGCGAGCCGTGTGTCGCAAAAAAAGTTACTTGTACCTTTTTTTAGCGATTGCCAAGCAGATGTCAACCCATTGAAATCAATGGGGCCGCGCAGCAATCGCTGCGTGCACTAGCACACGATCACGCGTCCCGTGTTTCGTGCAGGTGCAAACCTAGCCTGAACCTTTTTTCTTTTTACCGAAACCAAAAGTTAATTTATTCTTATGGAAAGCTTATTTTTCCCACACTAGTGCACTAGTAATGATAGACAGCAGAGAAGCAGTCTACATAATGAGCAATATGGCTGCCTCAATGCTCATATATATTTGCAAACTATACATAGAAACAAAGTTTTCAAAACATTAATATAAACTGACAGAATCAATTACCTTAGCTGTTCATGTTTATATATCTAATACAGAAGAAAATGCAAAGAGCAATGCTTAGCAGTAACAAACAAATCAGATTTCATCTTTTAACCGGTTTAGAGTTCATATGATTGGCTGCTGCTCCTTGCAGCACATTATTTGTCTTATTAGGATCTTATGTAAATGAGAATGAAATCGTGTAACCAGTGAGGTATAATGAGCATTCCAACCAGGAGAGGTTTTCTATTAAGAACAAGCTTTGATGGCTTATCTCGGGAGGACACGCCTGGTCACAAAGAGACAGCCGCTTGATGGAGAGCGGTAATGGAAGGCAGGAAATGAGAAGGCTTGGTTAAGGCTTCTACAATCGATCAGCATGTTTAATGGAGTGTGAGCCTTGGTGAGAATAGAATGCTCTGGGCTTTAAATATGGTTGGATCTGAGCCTCAACACAGAACAGAGGGAAGCTTGCAGGAAATTCTGAGTGGTAGGCATTCTACCAACCTCATCGAGCATCAAAACCGAAATCAGAAAATCTCTTTCAAGGCTGATTATAAAAAAAAGAAAAAATGGGCCATCTTTTTAAAAAGACAGGAGGCCAGCAGCTTCAATTTGTGAAATAACTATATTAATATAGTTTACGGTCTTCAGCACGTCTACCTGTACAGAACAGTTATTCCAGTAGACATGTGATACGTAGGTGTGTTAAATCATGCTGAACAAGTCGGATGAGCCAAAGAGAGTTCTAAAGATGTATTCAGAGTGAAATCTTTAGCCATGTTGCACATGCTACTGATCAGGAAGTGTTCCATCGCTCAGGATATCATGAATTAGCTGTTGAGCAGCTACAAGGATACTGATGCTCAGAATTTCTTGGCTTTCTTCAGCAAACCTGGAAAATATATTCCATTTTCCACAAATGGTTGACAACAGAAAGTTGATGGGCCAACTGCTGGTAGCTGCTCGGCAGCACTAGTGAAACAGCTGATCAGAAGGGGGTTCCATACATGACATCCCTGCCGATAAATAGCAGTGAAGCAAGTCTAGAGGTTCTACTTTGTCTCTGAATGTAGAAACATAAAAAAGCCAGGTGACAAAGAAAACTAAATGTCACCAATAATTTTATCTGTTTTAGCAGCATAGGATCTCTGGCTTTTGGAATCTGCTCAGGCCAGATCAGTGGCCTATGACAACCTTGAGTCCCAATGCTGGCTAACATGTAAAACGAGTATCTTGTTGCACTCCTTACCGGACGGAAAAAACCTGATATACGTGTGGGTGCTTGCAGTGACCATGGATGGCACCGTGAATAAACTGAAATTTGTAGAGATGTCACCAGCACACCAGTGATTAAAAAGCAAAAGCCCATTTATTGAAGTTACATAGCCATCCAAGAACTAGCACTTTAGGAGCCACGCAGGGTCCCCTTCATCAGGCTCAGAATGACAATCGTCATTCTGAGCCTGATGAAGGGGACCCTGCGTGGCCCCCGAATGTACTTAGATGGTTATGTTCCTTCAATAAATGGACTTTTGCTTTTGAATCAATGGGGTGCTGGTGACATCTCTACAAATTCCAATGCTGGCTAACACACCACAGGGGTCCCAAGCCAGAGAATCCAAATGCATCATCTATATTATTTCTTGACCATTCGTGCAACAGACTCAAAAAGATATCTTTGCCAGGAGACTATTTGCAAAGTAAAAAAAAAACCAAAAAAACTTCCTTTATGAAAGACATAATACGCATTGGAAACTAGGTCTTACAAGTCCGGCATTTTGATGAAACACTCTCATGCATTCCAAAGTTTATTCTTACCAAAGACTTTCATGGGAATAGGATGTTTTCAGCATAACATTTCACTCATTCTCATCACTATTATCATAAAAGGATGTTATACATTTCCTCAAATGTACTGAAACCTAATACGGAATGAAGGGATGGTCTGTCATAAAGCTAAACATTAAGACCCAAAGGAGAATTAGAAAAAAAAAATGAAGCAAGCTCAAAATTTTTTATTGCAGTCGATTGTTATGTGTAGGGATAATATGTTTATTATAAATACATACTTAAACAGATGGTGTTAAGATAATGCAGCCATAAAAAACAGAGCAAATGAGGGCCACAAACTAAACATCAATGGCTATGTTTGGTTGATGGGCCACCACCAGACAGATCATCTCAAAGAATGTGATGTGAATGAGTACAGCTGAGAATCTCCCGGCACTAAGGCAATTATTTTTGCAGTGACTTGCAAGCACTGTGTGATGGACACTATTCAGAAGACCTTGTGAATTCTATTTTTATTGAACAATGCTTTAATTCTCAGAAGTACGATGCTCCAGAAAGCGTAGACTAACCAACAAAGCTTCTTGCACATTGCTGAGCACCTCTAATTAGATCCAATACCGAAGACGGCACTACAATTCCCACTGGCACCAACACAGCCAGGTGCTTCATAACAGCTAATGGCTTGTTTTCATGTGAAGATGTAAATTTGCCATCAGAAATGGAACTCTGGCTCTGGGGCATTCAAAATCTAACATCAGTAGTGAGCTGTTAGGGCTGGCCTGTTTCTGCAGGAAAGATACCAATGTATGGTATTAGGTGTGAGAAGACATGTATAACTTTGCTAACTTCGCGTTATGTGTCAGAATACTATGTCCATACCAGGTATATTGAATCATTCATGTGGCATGTACTTTAACAGACATGACATTATAATGTAGATCTTTGTGTGTCATCCGAAGACAGGTTGGGACATAGCAGATAGCCGAGAGGTGTTGCCAAGTGCTGGTAGCCTGGAGATGCTAAGCACCATTGGTAAAAAACAGCTGAATGTGGGGGTAATAAGCCGGAAACTGATCCATATTCTGCAGGAAAGCAAGTGTACAGGCAAATCTATCTATCAAAAGAAAAAGTAACGTGTGACCTATAGGTTTCTTATGTCAAGAAGCACTAGTTCTTAAGCTCCTGGGATCTATTAAGCCCTGATCAATGGCATAACCCCTAAAGTGGTATCTCTCCAGGCCATATTGCAAGATACATTCTTGGGTGACATTACAGTGCAAAGGAGGAACGCGTCAAAGGAGCACAATGGTAATGGAATTATGAAAAGTGTTTAGAAGGATAGACTACATTATATACTATATTACAACTTTCATTAAGGAAAGGTAATAGGAGGCTTAATTATGGCTTTAACTATGGCTTTACTATGCAAAGGTGGAATTTAGGAGGTTGGAAGGAGAGGAGCACCCCTTTCCCCATAACAGCCCTGGTTTCTCAACAGGTCGCAGTGGCACCAAGTAATACATTCTGTGATGGTGGCATCCCTATGTTCCAATAATGTGGCAAAGGTGTGCATGTTGTGGGTCCAGCAAATTAGGGATGGCAGGCCAGATAATCCGAAACCATTTCATTTTGAGGTCCCAGCACAGTGGCACACTGACCAAGCAGCAGATACACTGTAAACTTTAATTTGATCTAAAAGAGCTCATTGTACGTAAAGAAAACCGACATAAAAAAGTAACAGAGAAGTTGCTACATACGAGATATTTCCCATTGCAGCCTAATGATCTCAGTCATCACATATGTTATGGTCAGAAAGACAAACATCCTTCAGCTGGATATGTCTGGAAGCCAGGAGTGAGTAGGCATAACCTGCTGTAAGATCCACATTTTATTACAGATACATAAGCTTCTTATACAGTCCCTTTTTTTAACCTGCGGCCATTTCAGAAGCCAAATCATAATTTAGGTTCACTTGCCTTGCAGTGAAATAAAAGCACTCTGTTATCAGCTGCTAGAGACAGAGTATGGCAGAGGTGGTTTATAGCAGGCCTGGACAAATCCCAGGAACCAGGTAGCCATTGCTCCTTAAAAATCACAGCTGGCACAGCTTGGGGTACTCCAGTTGTTGTAAATGGAGCTGGCTCCTAAAAAATATCCTGCTGGCTCCTGGATTGGACTGACAGGCTCCTAAATTCTGTATTCATTTGTCCACCCCTGGTCTATAGAGTTGTTCAGTGTGGCCCAATAACAGGAAGTCTGTGGTGTGCAACAAAACACTGTCCCCTTAAACCTAGTACCTGAAAGCAAATGGCCACCTAGAAAATAGGTACTTGCTGAATCCTGGGCTGTATTATTTCACCTCCTCTCCAACGCAGGTGTTAATCTGAGTGGTGACTATAGTGGTGAATATACTGTTATTACTGGAGTGTCCCCCCTATCCGGCCTGCTGTGAGAGGAAGCTGGTGCATTCCAGGACCACCAGATTATCGCCAAAATTGAGTGGCATGGACTAGAAGAAAAAAAAAAAAAGTATTCTTACAGTACAGTGCTGACCTCATCATTGTGCTCCTGCTTCATTTTCCATTGACAGGATGGGGTGGGTCCTAGACCAGGCTGTAATTCTTAGCTGTATGGTGGGGGTCCGGTGAGGTACCTGGATCATATATCTGACTGATAAGATTTACACATTATGTGGCAGGTGGTGAAACATTTCAAACGGTTTATTTACCCATTTGCCTAGAGCTAAGCTTTAAATATTCATTCTAAGAAGATTTGGAAACCGTAACACATTCACATATATTTACATATACGCCAACTTGCATTTTAGGCTTTACTCAAAGACAAAACTGAGCCACGCACTAGCTAGATTGCTTAGTACTGTGCTGGCACAAGCTGTTGGCCTTCTGCAATTACACATGCATAGAGAGGAATGTGAGAGTGTGTGTTCTGTACCGCTATTCCAATGTGTTTTGGCCTAGAGCATTACACCACAGCTTTTAAAAAGCATTTTTCTTCCTGCTCTAGTTACCACAGGCATACTGTAAATCAAACCACCTCTACACCACCGCATTCAGGCAGCAAGCCGTTACCTAACAACTCAGGGCATTACCGATGCATTTAACTAATCATCGAGTATATGCTGTGGTAATTACTTTCCATTAAGGTTTCCTGCTTTAAACCTACAGAAAAGGCAATCTGTACAAGAGAGGGGGAGCTGTTCACGGCGCTTGACATTTGGCATGAAATGTCAGTTGTGCTACATGGTTCAAATCTAATTACCAAACACAAGCAGAGAAAGTATCTCCCTCTCGCCCACAGAAACAAAATAAAAGAGGCGGAAAAAGAAGGCGGAAAAAGGAGGCTGCTGAAGCAGCGGATCGCTTTTCATGTCCTCAAGAAGCCTTCGAATAATTCTGAACTTTTTCATATTAATACCACAGAGGTGCATATCAGGGTTCTGGCATGAGCATCATCCCACATCAGAGTCACTTTAAGGGCACAGTCAGCCTGGGACCACACAGCTCATTAGGGAGTGCACAAAGCCCCAAGCCAGAAATCTCTTGCAAAAAAAAAATGTCAGCAGTGAGCTGGATTGACAATCTAATGTGCACGATTGCATACAGATACCAGGGAGGTGTGTTGGAAAGGTCGCCCCAATCACTACTATTCTCCCTTTGATAAGTGGAACAAATGTTATCTGCCAGCAAGGCTCACCTTCTCCCCTTTGCATTGATAAATGCACCAGTGCTGACCTTGAAGGTTTATGAAGGCGTCAGGATATTTTCTGCCCTGAGGTCAGACAGATTATGCCTGCGCATCAGACCGACCTCTAATGGGCCAGCCATGGGTTTGCCAACAGACTTCAACCGACCAAGTGAACCTGCTCAATGTCTCTAGCTGTCCTCTTGGCATCTAATGTACAGGACTGGAATGCTCCTTAAATCCCCGTAGCTGCTGGCATTCAGATCATAAAAAGGACCGAGAAATCAAGCCTTACAAAATGCAGGCAAGGGTGAACCAAATATCTAAGCACTACCCCCTGAGGGTCTCCCAGGGGAGGAAAAACATCTAAAAGCACATTGAGGGGAATGTATCAAAACTGGAGCAGACAAAATCTGGAGCAGCTATTCATGGCAACCAATCAGCTTCTCTCTTTAATTTTCAAACCTTAACTGAACTAAAGAGAGAAGCTGATTGGGTGCCATGGGCAACTGCTCCAAATTTTGATAAATCCCCCCCATGGAATGTGAAAGTCTGAAAATGAATTTTAATGTTGAGAATGATGATTTAACATGATGCATTTAATTAAAGCATATGAAAGAAATGAAACCCTCTTCTCTTGGTGCCACACCAAGGCTGAAGGTGGCAAATAAAAATGCTGCATTCTGCGACTCCCTCCTACGCGTTACATTATCTGGTGTTTGATCACCTGTTAATGTGATGGACCAAAAAGAGATGGCAGAAATATGGAATAACTGGGTGCCCCAAGGTTTAGGTCTAAGTCAGGGACTAGGTAGTGAGGCCAAGACAACCTTGTTGTGAACATGCAGCTGCCAACCTCAATCCGCATGGGTTCCCTTTAGAGTAATTACAGCTAAATGTTGTTTTTAATCTGGAGTTTCCCTTCAAAGGACGGATGATTAGAAATCATCTGACACAATCTATTGCTAGCTGAAAAGGTAGCTTTCACTGATCAGCAGCTGATCATGGAGATGCACACAGACACAAAGAATCTTTAACAGCAGTGACACATGCCCATTCAGCTCTGTGAACCATGCCTACAAATATTCCCATCCTAAGAACAATTGCTACATGATTCAACCCACATCATTGACAGCAATCACTTCCTATATGTCTCTTCTTGGTAACAGCTGACCCAGGAGAGCACGTACAGCAATATAAACACACCCGCGCAAAGACAACCTAACCTAAAACAACAGGAACGATTATCGTGCATTATCTGCCGGATTCATCTTCGCAGTTACTACTCCTCTTAAAAACACATCATTTTTAATACATTATATTAAGGAATGTGAAACAGATGTCTCCTGATTGAAATAATTGCCTGAACTACACAGCCCTCGCGATCTAATTCTGGAAAATAAAAACAGGGTTAGTGGAAAAGGAGCGGAATACGATTTAGAGCTTCGGCGGCACAGCCCGTAAAACAGGGTCTGGGCTGCAATAGAAAGCATGCAGATTGCTGTGTGGGGAATTGGAATGATGGGCAGTTAGTGTCGGCTCCTGAAGTAGCAGTTTTGAATTAATGGCAGAGGAGAAAGAATTTATATGTAAATCACTTGCATAAAATACACACAGGAGGTGAAGAGAAAGCACTGGGTAGCGTGACAGGCTGCAAAGAACCTTCATTTACGCTGCAATAATTCAGCTGTTAACACTTGGCGTCACAGCTACCAGGAGCTGTCCAATGTAAAACGCTGTGTGCCAACACGCTGGAAGAAACCCCAACAAAAGCAGTATTGGTCAATACACAAGCGTCTCTGACAGAATATTCTCTCATATACAAGTATAGCATATTAAATGTATTTTAGATTTTCTTATCCATCCCTTGTCTGTATATCCTACAAAGCTGGGGTGCAGCCAGAATCTTGCCTAGCCCAACAACTGTATGGGGGCATCTACAAAAAGCAATAAAGACTAAAATTGATTAAAACAGAAGATAACAGTTGCCCAACCGCACTGGGGGATATGTTTTGTCTGAGGGTGGCGCAAACTGAGCTTGGCCCTCCTTACCATCTTATCTTGAATTGCATGTCTTCCTTAGATTGTAAAGCGCTGCGCAAACTGTTGGCGCTATATAAATCCTGTATAATAATAATAATAGCACAATCTGACTGCATTAGGCACCTGAGACTATTTACATTTAGCCAACGGGGACACATGGGCAGCAAACCAGTGTTGACATATCAAGGGAAATACAAAATAAGTTAGATTTTTTTTCTTAACCTGTCCAATAATGTTTACCAACCCTGCAACCTACCCCAATACACCGTGGAGCATGGTATTGCCCGGGGCAGCTCACAGGCTAATGTTAGTCTGCAGAGCCGGGTTTGTGATCCAGGCATCCTTGCCACAACCATGGCATCCTTGATATACATGACCACTTGGTCAAAACAACACTCCCACCCAGGCTTCTGATTGAACAATAAAGCTGCTGTAGAACAACAAGCAGCTCAGCACTCCAGTCTTTCACAACCAGGGTTACATGGAACCCAGAGATGACTAGGGGTTCCTTCAAAATTAGGCAGAGGTGGATTGATTTCCTACCGGATGGTGTCTGGATAGTTCTGGTCTGTTCCAATGGGAGACACTGCAGTGGTCATTGATGCAAAAGGGCATTCCTATCGCTGACCTCCAATGTAAGGGGCACCTCTCCATTACCACCAATGTAAAGGGTAACTTTTCCTCTGATGTCCCGAGTAAGGGGGGCACTTTTATACCAACCCCCATTGTATATGGACAGTTTTCCACTGACCTCCAAAGTAAGAGGGACATTTCGCCATTACCATTAATGTAAAGCCGCACAACAATTTTTACTGTCTGCATTTGTACCATTGCCATTATTATTTGTTTCATTTTATTACTAAAATTAAAGTGGTTTCCTTATGACTATATCATGATATATCTATAACTTGCTGATCATACCAATATACCTTGCGCTAGAGACATTATTTTAAAGTAGTATTACACTCAAATGTTTTCTGAGTAATGAATCCAGATCAAACAAATATACATTGCCCAGCAAAGCATTGCTGTATATTTAAAAAAAAAACTTTTTAAAAACAAAACACCTTATGAAACCGGTTTAAACTTACCTGTGTCTCTGCTGTGCCCTCCCGTCCGAACATCTGAAGAGTCTCGGGCGGCCGCAAAGGTTTTTGGGCGGGCGCATGCGCAGTTCAGATGTTGGCCCGGGAGACAAGGGGAGACACAAGGTAAGTCTATGGAGCAGCGTGCACCGGCACAGACTCCGTGGGACATGAGCAAAGAGAAGGACAGGATTGGAGACCGGCACCAGCGCTGGAGGGACAGCTAAAAACTCCTGGAAAGAAGAAGATGATCAAATCAAGAGGCGTCATTTAAGGTAAGTACTGACATTAACTTTGGGTGGGGTGAAAAGAAAATAGCCTTTCATGTCACTTTAAGATACTTCCATTTGAAGCTGCAATTAAAATACATTTGAAGACGTTTTACCCGACTGCATTAACTTGTGCTTATTATATCTGCTGTGACTTCAGCTCAAACATTATTACAAACAGAAAGCTTTCTGCATGCTATTTCCGTGGCTCTTTGTCTTATCTCTGCTATAAATCAGGGTTGATGATGACTTTATGAGCCAGTTTCCTTATTGTAAAGAGTCCTGGAGAAAAAAACCCGCCGTCATGCAGCTTTCAAGGCATATCTATACGTAGCAATATTTTGGCTAACACTGCATCTGTGAAATCACACAACACCTACACTGTCATATGTAAATGCCTTCTCTGATGTGCTGCTAAGGGGGAATAAAAAAAAAAGAAGGTGCAGTATGCGAGTCATACAAGTCCAGCATTTGTCAAACCTGCACTTCAACGACTTGTTGACTATGCAAAAATCTGCACGCTCATCACGTTACCCGTGTCACCGGTTATGGCTACAGAGATGTGTGCCCGTCTGCATACGGATGATTGGTTCAATGGTGCGTTTATACATGCAGTAGAGAATATACAGTAAGGTGTAGGGAGCCGTAGAAGTCTGTTCTATTGCAAAGCCTTCACTGCTGTGTAATTTCGATGCAAACATGGTAATTGATTAAAAAAAAAAATATGGATCTCAGCAGAACAAAGCACAGAGTGTTAAATATTCGGATACGCGTGAATAGACAACATGAAGGAACAGAGATTGCTTTGTTGTGTTGGGTGGTGGTAGTAGGG
>NW_017306555.1:882243-893033 GCF_000935625.1 Nanorana parkeri
AGGTTGGTGTTATGGCGGATCAGATGTATATTCACCCTCACAACCAATGATTGTCCCCTCCCCAACACTTCCAGTGCTGATTAGCCTTCAGGTGGCTGGGGAGCTGCTCGTACACAGCAGTCGTGCTGTAATGCTTGCAATAAAACAGACTGAATAAGGGAAGTCATTTGTTACATTATCAGAAACAGAAGCCAATTTGTTCTATGCTTCTGCTTCCTCCATAGCCCAGCTACACAACACACAGGGAGTTAATCTCATTAATAGCGAGGGAACAGATTTCTTCACCGCTTTGATGACTGATCTGCCTGCAAAGGAGGCAGCTCAATAAGACGTGTTCATCCAAATACCATTTTCTTGGCTGTGTTTCTCCCTCTGGTCTTTTCTAGATTTATCTTTGGATTTTTTTTCTTCTCTCCCTCCCTCTTCTTAATAACAAGATCTGAATGTTTTACAGCGACAGCTTGTCTTGGATTTCAGCACTCGCCTTGCTCTTTTTTTCTATTTAAGATTTCACCGTCTTTCCTGCGCCCGTAGATGTGGGAGCGCGGTGTTCACGGATCAGTGACATTGGGGTTGTTCTTGGAATATGACAACAAGCAGGTTTTGTTTCATCTTGTCATATTGCTTTATTAAATGGTTTTTTTTTGTAAATGTCGTGAAAAACACACACAAAGACTCTATTAACAGTTTTTGTGGAAAAGAATGCCAAGATTTCGGAAGTTTTAGAGGGTTTTCAAAGAGCGAGAGTTATTTCGTCCCAAAAATTCACATGAATATTTATGGACGAGTTACTTGGGCAATATTTTGAAATGAAAAAAAATTCTCGAAATAGCAAAACACAAGTGTGTCCAACCACCGATGATCATCAATAACTTGTATACCATCTCAGCACAAAAGATCCTTCCAAGGAAAGATGGTAACATAGGGGAAAAGGTGTGTACTCTATAGAGCAAAGGAAGGCAAACGTCGGCCCTCCAGATGGCTGAAACTGCAAATCCCATCATCACCCTGCGAGTCTTGCAATGCCCCATTGGATTTGTAGTTTCACCACAGCTGGAGTGCCGATGTTTGGCTACCCCTGCCCCTGATTGTGTTTGATCTACATTGTCGCAATTATTTATGGGAAACAGGTGACACTGGAAACAGGCACTGGAACTGCGTGCAGGTTCACACCATTTTCCGGACCAGATTTGGTCCGGAGTATGGTGTGAACCTGCCCTTAGGGCCCATTTACACCATGTCCTGATCATTTCCAGACCAGATTGTTTCCAGACCCAAAATGCATCCTAGTGTATCCCTATGCTATTTTTGGCATCTGCTCACACCAGCGCAGACTGTTCCAGACCAGACAAATACCGCAGGTCTCATTTTGTCTGGTCTGGAACACACTGGAACTGCAGGCAGGTTCACACCATTTTCCGGACCAGATTTGGTCCGGAGTATGGTGTGAACCTGCCCTTAGGGCCCATTTACACCATGTCCTGATCATTTCCAGACCAGATTGTTTCCAGACCCAAAATGCATCCTAGTGTATCCCTATGCTATTTTTGGCATCTGCTCACACCAGCGCAGACTGTTCCAGACCAGACAAATACCGCAGGTCTCATTTTGTCTGGTCTGGAACACACTGGAACTGCAGGCAGGTTCACACCATTTTCCGGACCAGATCTGGTCCACAAAATGGTGCGAACCTGCCCTAAGGGTTGCGAGGGGAAAGCACAGTAATGACAGAAAAGCAAAGGCAGAAGATACCAGAGCCTCAAGAGGGAGTTGGACCTAGAACCCAGAAATGAAAAGCGCTCTAACAGCTTAGTTAGTATGTTCTCTATTTTGAAAGCACTTATCCGTCATCTCAGCTAACTAGTAATGGTGGTGCTGCCATCGCTTCTAATTCTGCAGCTTAGGAGGCACACAAGTCTTAACCTGCTCTTGCCAATTTAGGCAGATCGGGTCACTGGTAACGTAACCTCAAATAGCAGGACAATAATAAATCAAAGTAATGCTATAAAAAAAATGTAAATGTTATCAAGCAAAAAATAAAAATCTACACCTGAGCGGCAAGCACTCAGTCGCAAACACATCCATGCCACTACAGGTGCTTCCGCTTGTTGATAGCAGAAATAGATTCATCATTAATTAATAGTGTTAACATTAAGATGGAGTGGGTAAATAGTGAGAACATAAACACACAAAGTACACACACAGCTGTTCAAGCCCATCTACACAATGATGGGATGCAGAGTCATCACTATAGGAGGCCAAGCAGCTTATGGCTGGCACTGTGAAGCAGGTCAGCAGCACATGAGTCATTTGCTTCGATGAATGAGATGCTTTGTGTTGACCTGCACTTGGAAAACAGTGCTGTTATCCCTCAACCGACCACAGGGCGGCCTAAGAATGCAGTTTCTCATGATCATACAATGGCACGCTCAATTCAGCCAAAATACAGACTGGTAATGAACACACATTGCAGTAATGACCCTGAAGGAAATTCCACAATACAAAAGGGGCAGAGGCATGATGCAATTTGAAGTTTTACCACATTTGGAGTGACGAGGTTGTCTACCCCTGATCTAGGGTACCTTCAACCGCCAGCAACAGAGCACAGCCACAGAAGCAGGCCACATCAGTTTTGTGTGTGTTTGAGTGTGATTTGAGGCAAAGTCTGCCAACTGGTGACTCTGGCTGAACACAGATCCTGCACTCTCCAAACACCCGGCGGTGTCCCAGCACCACAACTATGCTCCAGTCCAGGAGGCTGAAGGGACCAAGGAGCTGCTGGCAGGTATTAGACAGCTTTGTGATTAGACTTGGTGATCGAGTGGTGGTGGTGGTGGGTAAAATAGCTTATGTTAGCATGAGAGTTTAGGTCTGCTTTAGGGGTTTTGAGTTTTCATGTCTCAGGATTACTCTAAAAATAAAGAGGTGCCATCTTGTCAAGTCATCATACAAGCGTTCCCTAGACCTAGATTAATATTTTATAGAATAACATACCCTGCAGCATAATTATAGACACATGTGAGCATTCCAAAGCTATGTGACTGAAATGTTGGCACGCTCAGAGGCACTTTCAGACATTACCAGACAACTATAATGTAAGTGTTATGCTGAGGTAGCCAAACTGTGTCTGCGAGTCATCCCCGTGGCTGTCACGAGTGTTGCAATGGCTTATGGGATTTGTAGTTTACTCAGCTGGAGGGCTGACGTTTGCCACCCGTGTTATATATTCCATCCTGCCAGCTAGGGGACAAGGCATCTCCGCTCCTGACTATACTGCGCCTCTGACATCTGCAATCAGAACGGCAAAGAACGCTGATGATGAAAACTTGCAGAAACGCTGACTCCCCACCCCTCTAATCAGAGCTTATCGATACAGCAACAAGCACGGCCGCTTAGAACAAACCACCATCTCCAATCAAGATAAAGTACACTTAAATCAGCTGCTGCAGACAAACATTTTAGTGGCTCCACTTGTCATGTAACATTCAGATGGCAATCATATTTCAAGGATGGCAGCAGTGGAGACTTTTAAACCAAAATCAATATTATTGATTACAGCTAAAGGTGTTCTATACTTTACACTGGGACATAGTGAATACTGCCTTGGGCCTCAGATAAAAGTTAAGGCAGAACTCCAGGCAAACCGCTAAGCAGAAAGTGGAAATACAGGTTTATTATTCTACCTGCCAAAGAATATTTTAAGTATGTGAAAGTGATATTAAACTCCAAATATTTTTAAGTTATTTCAAATGCTGATTAAATCACTTACAATGGATGATACTCCTTGATGTTTAACCCCTTCGCGGCCACGGAGGTAGCTAATAACACATTGGCAGCACGGCCCTGTAAACGGAAGCCGCCAGGACTGTCAAGAGAAGTGATTCTGGCGGCTCAGCTGCCGCCACATCGCTTCTATGGGCCAGTAAAGTGCTCCTCCTCCCCCTCCCTGCGCATCTCTAAACTGATGATCTGTAGAGCTTTTAAACCGCCTATGGACTTTTTGGGGTACTGAATTCTGTCGCCGTTTCACGTTGTTGGATATCTATCTACTCATTGTAACCTCATCCTTTATATTTTACAAAACAAATGTGTATTTTATTGGGTTTTGGGGCACTAAAATTAACAAGTGCATTCTTTACTAAATTTTGGGGTTTAATAAAAGTTGTGCCAATATCAAGCAACATAAAAATTTGCATCTGCCACCATTTTATTCTACAGGGTCTTGGCTTTCAGAAACTATATCATATTTTGGGGGTTTGAAGTAATTTTCAGGCTTAAAATGTGGGATGTGCAAAAAACAAAAAGAGACATTGGCAGCGAAAGGGTTAAAAGATTTCTGTAGAATCATGTGGTCTCCTGAGCACCAACATCCTGTTTTAGAGTCACCCTTGTGTGTGCTTGTAAGCTATGTGCATCTTCACAAGCGCAGCAAGTCAAGACACTCCCCTCCTCCCTGCTCCCCTCTCCATTGTAGAAGATGGACGGCAGCTGGAGACTGCCTTGTACTGAGCAGGAAGTTCAGGGAAGCTGAGCTGAGAGAGTTGGGACTACAAGTGATACACTTCTTTTTTTGTATGGGAATGTTCACCTCTCTGACCCCAATTATCTCAAACACCAAGGTATCGGTATCGTCATTTCGTCATTTCAGTCCAATGAACAGGGAGGGAGCCCAAGATGGAGCAGTCACCTTCCTGACTGTGCAGTGCAGCATAGGGGCGTTAATCCTAAAAATGGCCAAACAGAAGTCCTTTGGTAGATAAAACTGCAAAAATACACATTTGATCTTTGCATTTAGACGTCAGCCTGGACTTGCAACTTGAGAAGTTGAGGCTTTATCTTCCAAATGGTTATTATTTTCCCTCCCTTTCTCAACTGCTTGTTTGGGAGGACATTGGAGAAGGTCACTTGATCCTTATAGAGGATGCTAAATTCACAAGCTGTACTGGCACAAAAGATGTGTCCACTGCAACAAATCTCATTACAAAGGAGGTACCTGGTATAGAATTGGTCACATTTCTATTAGTGACTTCAACAGCGTTAATTTGTGGTCACATTTGTTCTGCGTGAAATCAACAGTTAAATACAGAAGCAAGATAGCTGGAATTTCCCTGTAACTTTGTATAAAGAGCCAATTACATTAATGACCTCTGTTTTAAAGCCGGACGTATGCTCACATTCTAAGAAAGCCATGGACAAAGTCACAGAAATTATTTCCTGGAAAAAAGGTTGCTCCAGGCTGCCTGTAGTGCTCATCACATGACCAAAAGCCTACGCCGATAGTCACACCATCAATGCTAAAAGTAAAGGATCAGCCAATCTGGACATCATCTTCAGAGATTATATTTCACAACTTTGGACAAAAAGATCAGCAGGGGAACAAGGAGCAGCATCTCAAAAAAACGACATATATATAAGCCGATTTTTTAAAATTTGCTAGCAAGAAATTTAACATCATGCTAGCAAACTTAACACTGTCTACAGTCTGTGTTAATAGAAGGACATCTGAGCTCTTTCCCCTTGGCAGAGGCACTTACCAAGGATATTGTCTCCACCACGGTACACCTGGCAGAAACCTCCAAGGCATTTCTGAAGAGATGGTGTCTAACTGTATAAGATTATGCACAGATGATATGCTACTGAATTTAGCTGCCCCAGAAACATCTTCTCATTACACCCGCCTATCCATTGGAGTTTACCATATCCAGGAATATAACCTGGACCAAATCCCATATGATCCCCATTCATGAATGCCCTTCAATTCATGGCCAATGTCTGCAGCTTCGGGAATTTATTTAAAAAAAAATATTAAAAAAATTACGCACAATTTTAGTCAAAATACCAATTGTTCAGAAAAGGTTCACCAGATATTGGTTGGAATCGAAGACCTCTAAAGCTCTAAACTCCCGTAGAAGAAAACAATAGCAACAGACAGGCTGTTCTGACAAGTTTTTTAAAATGTGAGAGAGATGGATGGAATGGGTGACCATCCCAAATATGTACTGCTATAGAAAATGATAACCAACTACATAATTTGGTTCCCCATCACACAAAAAAATTCACTCTAGTCACAAAGTATATATAAAGCTAAAACATATTTTTTTCCGAGTTTTGGATAGAGTAGGGAAAAGTTAAAACCCACGTCAGTTTATTTTGCTATCTGTAGCCCATCGAGGAGATTTACCTTCATTTTCTATCCTGGAGACACTTCAGGAAGGTAGAAGAAATCTCCAAAAATTGAGGGAAATTATTTTCTTCCTTTCCACCACAACAAATGTCCCAATAAGAAGAATTTCCCTCTATTCCTATGCTACTCAATTCAACATTTTGGATTTTCCCTCCCTTTCAGTCCCGGTGATAATGGGCCACTAAGACAAAAAATTAGCTGCTGCTGTTCTTGCTACGGATTCCATTTTCTTCGCCACTTTAGCGCGAGATTTCCAGCCCCTTTTATATTTTTATTTTTTCAATCATGCACTTTTTTTTTTCTTAGACAGTGACTAGTGATGCCTCGAATTGTACACTCTTCGTATACTACACATTTTCCTCAGTTGTCTTCAGTGTACAATAATTCTGAATCTCCTATCGTATAAAAAAAAAAATAGACTTGCCATATCTGCTGTGCTTTTAATGTCCACCCCCATGTGTCACAATGGCTAATGCATAGAAAACAAAATTCCATGTAAGATGATGAGCATGAGATGAACTACTACATGACACCACACTCCATAGTGTACAAAGGTCAACAGTACAAGCTGCTTAACCAACCCGTAAGGGCAATGCCACCCAAGAGCTTTCTCCAGTCAGTGACAAATGTTGCATGTGTGACAAGGTCGGAATGTTTCACATTGACTTGTGCAGCGACGTCATGCAGAAATGTTCAACAAAAAGAAATTCAAGCTGTTCTCAATTAGACACACATATCATTGGGGTTAAACGCCCTCAAGAGAGATCACACTATAGGACTGTTCCACTAAAAAGCCAATTAGTTTACTGGTGGACATGTCTGTTTTAGGATGTGACCAGGATAGGGCACAATGAACTGCAAGGTAACAGCAGCAGAAGAACATGTATAAAAGCAGGCCACCAAAGATGTGACGGAAATGCTCCAGTCTTCTACAGCAGCACGCCGAGAAATGTAAGAAAAAAAAAAAAACCTCATCACTGCTCAGGTGCAGTGGGTAGATAGGGACGTGCTCAAGAATTGCTTTTAAGGAAGGGGAGGGAGCCGCAACGCAGCAAGGAGCCACACATCTAGTTTTCAAAACAACAACAAATATGCTTCACTGTGATAAGAGGCACTATGATAGCTCTCACACAATGAAAGGGTATTCCAGTCCTGCAGACTTTGCAGGAAATCAGGCTGTTTTTATGCTTCAACAGCTGCCACCGCTGCCAGTTTCTGAAACAGCGACTCAAACAGCGTGAGTGCTTACTGGTATACGGGCGAGGGTCTCTAGGGCACACTGAACACGAAAGCTTTCACGACACTGTACAGAGGTTAAATCATACAAAGGAGCATAATCACAGCAGTGATGCCTCCCTACTCGCCAACGAGATCTGATAAGTGAAGGCTGGGGTGGGATCCGGGGGCTGAATTCTACCTTAGAGAGGCAAGGGCTGTGTGGGCATTGGCGCGCACATCTTTTTTTAGAGCCTACGTTTGAAGATAGTCCTTCTAAATTATTGGTGCCATGTCTGATTCACTTTGAATAGATAACTGCAGATAGCCTTCATAGCAAAATAGGTTTTCATACATACAAACCATATAATCCTAAACCTCTACAAACAAGCTGGCCACAAACAGGTTGAATTTTCAGATGTATTGGCCAGAACACGAGGTGTGGGTGGCCCTGTTGGCATGACCCGCTTCGACAAAAGTCTATATGTTTTTTTTCAATGTTTGTGAAATGGGCACAGTGAAAAATTAGTGGTTGAATGGTGCCTGCATGCAATCAGGTGTAGACATTGTTTGTGTATTTAGCAGCCGTGGGACTTGCGGCTGCTGAATACAATAGGTGGCAGCAGTGATTAGTCTATCCATGTTTAACGTGGACGAAGAAACCTGATGATTCCTCTCATTCAGCCTGCAGCGGAGAGAAAAGGGATGGCTGCCATTGCTGACCTGATTGAAAACATCCATGCCCCAGGTCTGTGATCCCTTTTGAAAAATAGCATCTTCAGAAGTGAACAGTGGTAGGCTTCATATTCCTCTCATGACAGGCGTCCTTTTTAAGAAAGTGCAAAGATGTAGGAAACATAGTAGGTTCAGAAAAGCATTCCTGACTAATATTGGGCACTTTTCTTCAATAGAGCCAAAAAAAAACCAAAAACAAACAAGCAAAATACAGCAACCTTTAGCAACCAACCAGAAACCATCTGGCTCCAGAATGCTGAAATCTGATTGGTTGCTATGCGTTTCTACCCTTAGCACATCAGATCTCTCTATTGTGGAAGAGAATAAGCCAGTCTGACTTTATTTCACCCAAAGAGACGTGAACTCGAGTGGCACATAAAAAGGACTTTGCCACCATCAACCAGATGTGACGAGAATTCCAACCGACAACATGAAAAGCACTTGTGCGCTTTGTACCGATGAATCAACCGGACACGAGAACAAAGCTTATGGATGTATCCTTACAATTATAGAAGAGAGGGGCTTCATGCGGGATCGAATCATTTGAAGTCAGCCATGTTACTACCTCCCCTTCTATCTTGAAGAGGAAGCAGGATATATAGGATGACAAATCTAATGGAATTGAAGGAAAAACTTAAAGGGGAAAAATGTATATGTAGAGATTACACATAATAAAGGCTTTATATTGATCGCTGTTTTCGGCACAAGGAGTGAATGTTATCGCTTGCTTTACAGCCCGGTGACAGCACGGCTGCCTTTAATCACCAAGCAGCTAGCGGGCTTAACCTCCTGAGTGTTACACGGTGATTTATGTGGCATTAACCAATGCGCTGCTGGGCACTAAGGCTTGGCGCCCACAAAATGATTTTAATGCCCTGCTCATTAAAAGAGGTACAAGCTAGCATAATTTCAGCACCACTTTATGGAAGAGATCATTGAAAATCCATTAACAGTGAGAAACACACAGCCTTATTCTATGTGCTATAACTATGTATGAAGCTCGTCAGCCTGCCTTAAATCTGAAATGTCAACCGTGCTTCAACGCAATAGGATTACACTACAACATCAAATCTCCTTCTATGCCTATCAGACATGCATGAGGTGACCAGGCCTCTGGCTTCCACACAGTGACAGTAACCATCTCATTCTAGAACAAGAACACTATTGCCAACCTTGCCCATTCTAGAACAAGCACACTATTCCCAACCTTGCCCATTCTAGAACAAGCACACTATTCCCAACCTTGCCCATTCTAGAACAAGCACACTATTCCCAACCTTGCCCATAATACATATTTTTTGGAGGTATTTCTGTATGAGCTGCTTTCTATATTCATGATTACAGATTGAGATCAATCACAGCACTATCCAACAAAGACTGCTGTTGAAAAAACCCAGGAAACACACACTAGTCTAGGGCTGCAACAACTAATCGACATAATCGATTATTGAAAAAGTTGTCAACTTTTTCAATAATCGATACATTACTACATCAAAGGTGACTTACTAGCTGCTTATAACATTGGGATAAATATGCTTAGCACAGATTTATGAATATTCAGCCATCCGCACGTAGCTGAAGATGCAGAAGCAGTTCGCCGCACAGGATCTTCCAGATCAGACAACATGGCCCCCCTCCAGCCTCCTCTTACCAAGGTCATCATACACAGCATGCCTATTGCCGGGCACAGCAAAAAGCTTTACAACCCGCTTTTTAATGCATCTCTGGCCTGCCATTTTAGAGCAGAAACTGTTACTAGGCCCCCAGGCAATCCTGCTGTATAAGTCATCTCCAACCAAGCTTCAAGGAGACTGTATCACCGCAAAGAGGCTTCAATCAAGTAAACATGCAGCCACAAATTACAAGCCAATCACAAGCAATAAGACTCCTTTTGTGCATATTGCGGGCCTCCTCCTGCATCCGTTTAGTAAGCGCTAGTTATCTCTTGTCTAATGCGCAGAATTAAAAGCGAAGCCTCATTAGCATTTTAAATGAGCGCCTGAATAATCGCTCAAAGCCCCGAGCAGCAGCACTGAGCTGCTCTCACTAAATAATAGTGAGGGGAGGATCAGTAGATGAATCAGGGAGAGAAAGAGAGGGCGAGAGAGACAGAGGAGGCCGGGAGGGGAGTGCTGATAAGATAGCACCAAGCAACGCATTTAGGATTGATGTTACAACCCTAACCCACAATGTATTACAAGCTTAACGTATACATTACTACTGCTATACACAAGGAAACCATTTTATTTGGATGGTGATAAATAGGCCTTAAAACTGTATTTTGTATTTATAATTGAAGCAGAAGCAGCATAAAAATGTTCCTTTTAAACCACAGTGGGGGGAATTTATCAAAACTGGAGCAGACAAAATCTAGAGTAGCTGGGCATGGCAACCAATCAGCTTCTCTCTTCAGTTTAGATTTGAAAATGAGAGATAGAAGCCGATTGGTTGCTGTGCAAATCTACTCCAGATTTTGTCTACTCCAGTTTTGATAAATTCCCCCCTCTGTGTTTCTGAAAAACACAGCAAAAGTGGAGCCGTTGTTCAATGCAACCAAAATGGGACAGGAAAGCTGAACTGAACCTGTAAGTGATAATAGAACGTATTTGCCCCTATTTTTTAGTCCCTAGTCAATGGGTCACGCAGGCCTGGGCAT
>NW_017306555.1:893060-903165 GCF_000935625.1 Nanorana parkeri
GGCGCTGATAGATATGGGGGTGGGGTGGGGTTGTCTATGCAGTTACCTCTAGGAAAATCTGGGAGGCACTGCAGAGACATGGACAGTAAAATACAAGGTTATACTCTGGCACCAAGAAGACCCCTCTATAATCTTGCTCCCCTAACAACATCCTTAATAGTGTCTGCTTTCTACTGCTTCCAACCCAACAAAGCTTTGTACTTCCAGTGATTTAAACTGAATACAACAAGACTAATTTAGGGCTCATCCCTCCTCCAGGGAGCCTCCAAACTTCTAAGGCCATATTCACACTTGCCTCCTGCGTTTGGTTTATTTAACTGGCAGGAAAAATTATCTGGGAAATATAAATGATGCTTTTCAGATCCGGTTCTCCTCTGTGTAGATGTGCTTGCATTTACATGTGTTTAGAGTATCTAATCTGCCACTGAACGCACAGAAACCCATTTCATCGAAACTCAGCTACACTGAACGCACAATGGAAATTATGCCAATATAAATTGCATGCATTTGTTATTAGTTTGCAGTGTCCTATATACAGATTTGAAAAAATAAATTGCATTTACGTCACTGGCAGTGTGAATGAGGGCTCACTTCTGGACAAATACGGCAGAATTTAAATTACTCTGACCTGTGGTGTTATGTCATTTCTCATAACAGCCATAGCATTTTGTATTTAGCTCTTTGTAAGCTGTGCATATAGTCAAGTTGATCTAGTGGATGGGTGCAAGTGTGGAAAAACTTTGGCAAATGATTGTAATACACACAGCTATGCCGTTTCTAATTTTAATAAAGGCATTCAACAAAAAAAATAAAAAGAAATCCTGTGTGGATGCTGCCAAGCTGAATCCCCTTTGCCTATATCTTTCCAGGGAATCCACTGGTGGGAGCGCCACAAAAGTCTGCTCCTTTGCAACGAAATGACTCTCCGATATAAAACTTTTCTTTTCAATCTAGTGACTGAATGTGTGATTCAGAAACGATTGATAATAAACGTCTATTTCGACGAATACAACACAATCGGAAAATCCAAATTCAATTAAAATCAATGTTATAGGTTGAATCGTTCTCAAACAAAAATGCTGTCTGCACTGACCGCGTCCTTAATGGACCATTATTCTATAATCTTTTCAGCCTGTGTAAGATACTAACTAGTCAATACTGAGCAGCTTTTACTAGAACACGGAACAGTATTGTATACAGGTGTGAGTGCAGCACAAAGAACCACTTTCAGTAAGAGAATGAAACAGTCATACAATATCCTGCGACTAGCAACCCTGTCAATGCTTGCATTCTCCTCCAGGAACAATAAGACACCAGGCACCAGACGCATTCCCTCTCACCTAGTCCAGACCGCCGCTACATTGCTAAAATATTTTGCTTTCATGGCAGACGCTCAGGATCCTATCTGCCTGACTTGCTAAAGACAGATTAGCTGCTGAAGGATTTGTGTAGCCTGTTGTTGAAAGAACAGTGCAAACAAACAAGTTTCGCCATTGTTCAAGGAGATGGAGCATTACTGCCAAACACTTAAAATAGGCCTCCAGCGCCTCCACGGAAAACGGAAACTAAAGCGTACCTTCAACAAACACGTATTTCAAGTTGGTGCATGAACGTAATGTTTCAGATTACTTTTACACTGCTGTACTATATTACTGAATTAGAAATACAGACCTCTTATCAATCATCCTTCCTGTGAACTACAGGTTGGAAATACAATGTACAGCATTATCAAGGAGCCTGCCTGTCTAGTCCAAGAACTTGCAGGCAATATGAATAAAACACAAATCATGTGCTGGTACTAACAATAAAAGCACTTAAAGACATTCGCCATCACCTGTAATATTAAAGGATAAGTGCACTTTAAAACAAAACGCACTTATTCTTTTGACCCCCTTTAAGCTGACCTAACCGATCCCACCCTCCCCCTGCACAGATGCATACGTGCCAAGCTCCAATAGGCCTGGTCTCTGCAGTTTTGCTTATATCCTGCGGCAAAATTCTCCTTCTCCTGGCTGCGCCTGTGCAGTCCATTCCCCTTGATTTCAATGGGGATCACCTACCAATGTCTCCCGCCCAGGAGATGGCCCCCATAAAAGTCAAAAGGGATGTACTAGGCAGGTGTAGCCAGGAGAGGGAGACTTTCACCGCAGGATGTAAACCGTGGCCAGGCATGTCAAAACTCGGTAAGAACACATCAATCCAGGGGAGGGTGGGCTTGGGTAGGTCAGCTTAAAGTGCATTTTGTCTTCAAGTGCACTCATCCTTTAAGGCACTCTTGCTTCTTGTTTGGGGTTTATCCAGCCCTACAACAGAACAGAAATGACGACATGCACAAGATACAAATGTGAAGTTGCATTGCTAGCTATTTAAAAGTATTACAAAAATATTATGGAATAGTATAAGCTTTAAAAATATTCATAAATAATATCTTACATACATTTAATACAGGGCAGAGCCATGACACAATATTTACTCAGAATAAGGCCTGGATCACACCTAGGCTTTTTTGAGCAGCAGGAAAAGCATTTTTAAACACTCAACACTAGAAATCCCATGATCTTCAATGGCCCCTGTTCACACCTGAGCAGCAAAACACCAAACGCCTGAAAAAGGTACACAAGCTTATTTTTGCAGTTTCAAGTTCGGTTTCCCCCCATAGACTTCAATGGAAAAGCACGGCAGAAGCATGTTGCACATTTTTGTGCATGTGCGTTTGTCCATTGAACGCAATGTTTCTTAAGATGCCAGTAAAAATGCACGTCTTCATGCTTGTAAAAAATGTGCCAAAAGCACAAATAACCGCGCGCTGAACCCGCGCATACAAACGTGCAAAACCGATGCCGCCTAGACGTGAACCAGGCCTTAAGGGTTTTCTAAAAAAAAGTGAGCATGGTAGAAGCTCTTTACCTTCAGACTATGTCTGACTGAAGCTTTGTATGGAAGTTGTCTGAAAGAAGGTGAGAGAGTCACTGCTCTGATTTCTTCAGATAAAAGACTGCTTGGGAAAATATGTGAAAAGTGGCCAAAACTGGCTGAAAATAAGAATAATAAATATGCAATATTTTACAGGACCTAATTTTTTTCCTTTACATTTTTATTCCTGGATGCAATAAAAAAAAAAAGAGAAAACATACAAACTTGCAATACATTCCTTTTAAAGCAATGCGTTTACTCCCCAAAAATGAGGCTAGCATTGAAGGAGTCTGCACAAGGTATAAATCTCGTGTGCTTGACCTACTGTATACGTTTTGTCCTATGTATATGGGAACCTTTCAGACTACTGGTTCTTTAATGTGATAAAAACACAATTGGAAATTCACTGGCTGTTTGCAGGAAATTGATAGTTTGCTCAGGCTGCTCACCGGTAATCTCGCTGACAAGAGAGATGCTTGCAATCCAGAGAACTAGCATTAATGACATGAGTTTTGAGAAAGCAATAAAGCCTGAAAGATTTCCTAGCAAAGCTTAGGCCAGCTAAGCTTTGTGTGATAGTGTACATGACAATATCCTTCCATGAATTGATAGATCAGTCTATCCCTTAGACAAGCTGAAAGCTGCTGAGTGATTTACATATTGTTTTTCATCCAACCTCAAATTCTTTTTTAATAAACATTTTAATAACGGTGACATGCAGCCCGGAGGAAGAGTGGATGGATGGTTCAAACTACATTCAAATCTACAACTACAGACTGAATTAAAGTTCTTCATAAAGGCATATTCATTCCTAGGACTAAAAAAGGTTGCGCATAAGCAAATGAGTGAGTTGTATCTGCATGAAATATATTGCTTTGGTGTTGCTTAAAGAGGAACTTTACTAAACATTTCTAAAGGTGTCTTTGTTGTCATTTTGAAGATATGGGTAATGACAATCTACAGACACATACTTCTACATAATTGACGGCTTTTTATTGTTTGCATACCTTATTTCTATTTTCTTCCTCAGTCTTCTGACAGTGGCCATTTTTACTAAGGGCAGATTACTGGATCTCCCTTTACTTTCTAGAACTCTGGCAAATGAGACCATGCACATCATCTCAGGGGAGGAAAATGCCTTTCGCTGAGGAGATCTCATGAGGTTACAGATGAGATTTCCTAGTAATGCTCTGCTGATGTAACCTTCCCAGGATGCAATGCTTGTGCACGATTACATAATTTGTGCCAAAGTCGACCAGGATGCAGAAAAAAAAAGTAAAATAAAAATATTTGTTTAGCTAATGAATGTAAGATGATTTCATATCAGCATGCAGAGCTCTATGCCAATGCGACTTTTAGTCAAAGGGGATAAAAGGTCCACTTTAACATTTGCCAAACCTGGACCTTCCCTTTCTAGGGCTAAGGGCGTCCACCATTCCAGAACAAGGGTCCAGTCACACACAAGGGTCCAGTGCCACTGCTGTGTTTTACTCCTTGCCTAGGTGCCATTTTTAACAGAGCACAACTTATCTGTGACCTGGTGGCAATTCCAAACCATGAGTAGTTGTCAGGGACATAAAGACCATCCCACACATGCAATTTGGTAAAAGGAGGACAACCACAGATGCCAGACTACCTTGTTTGGTCACTGACATGGCAGGTCAACTGGTCCTTAGGCAGAAGCACTCCTGATGATTTGACCAACTTTAGAACCCCACTATTAAACAGGAAGTGAGGCCCCATCCTGAGATCTCAGAGTGGAGAGATGTAATGCTGTTTTTCATCCAACCTCAAATTATTTTAAACATTTCATTAACAGTGAGGCCACCATCCCAGATCTTAAGAGTTTAACAAAGAACTAAACATCTTTGTGGAGATCTCCTTTAAACACTGTTCATTACATCTGAAAGTTGCCGGCATGATGCCCATCTTTTGCCATACTCTTTATTAAGTGAATATCATAAACACTCCGTGTTTGAAACCAGAACAGCGGGGTCTCTGTGTTGAGGCCACACGGGAAGAGGGAGTGTGTGGTGCACCTGTGTTTGTAATAAAAAAAAATAAAAAAAATCATATCCTGGCATTGGAAATGGAAAGGAAGGGCAAGCTCAGAACACACAGCAAAATAATTAATTCAGGAAAGGAGAACAGATTCTGGGCATGGTGCACAACCCTTCAGAAAATCAAACCAACCACTAAGAACTTTTTCTGATATTTAGTCAGAGGTTTATGAGGTTTGAAAAGTGAGATTACAAGTTACATTATAAATACATAGAATATATGTAGCCTTACACTGGAATAGCATTTCCAAGGTAAAAAGCAAGCTATAAATACTTGTAACGGAGGCTGTTTGGGCACCAAAACCACACAACAAAGCTGCTTCTCTACTAGGGGGTTCAGATTCTTTAATGTGAAGCTTAAGGTTTGCTGGGAAATAAAAACATTTTCCTCGAGGTCACCTACAGAGATTGTAAAGGCCAGCTTATGTTCTGCAGAATTGCTTTTCCAATACGCTTGCCGAGATCTTTCTAGAGGAGGCCAAAGCAGAGGAGTCTGTCTTTACTAGAGAAAAAATAAAGTCAGTGATGCAACACTGCACACCTCCGCATCCCTTTATAAATATAGCATGCTTTGCAAATATCTCACTAAAGGAAGAACTCCTGATGCAGCAAACCCAAATGTAGTTTTGGCATCACAGTTTTATATTTAAGATGCAAATTATTGCATCCTCTGACTGCTCATCTCACCATTTCTGCAGAGAGGGGTCGTGAAATCACTACGGTGCTGCTCTCTGCATTTACTGGCCCATCTGACATGAGGAAGCAATCCCTCCATCTACCAAAATGGCTGCCTCCAGATAGAGACACGGTGCAGAACAAGGCAAGGTTAGTCAGTAATGGAGAAATATCAGGTGAGGGAAGACCACAGGCAATACTTTTTCTTGGGATTGGGGAGGGGGCACAGCGTCAAGAGTTCAATTCCTCTTTAGAAACCATATATTGGCCACTTAAACAAATCTCATAACTATCTGTTGCAGATCATTTTATCTGCCCACCACAATGAAGACAGATTAATGGGTAGTGTGTATTTTAAATTGTAATTTAAAAAAGGACTAACACAATCCACCACTGTCCCTGTACTTTAAAGATAGTATATCAGGAAATACAGGAGCTCCAATTACGGACTTGCTTTTGAAGGAACACACATCGGGGTGGTTACCTTATCCTTCCCGCACTACTGGTGAGTAGGCAACCTAAAAAAATGTGTACCTGGTAAGCCAACATTTCCCTTTTCTGCAAGCTTGGGGACTGCATAGGGAAGGAAAAGGACACAAGCCAAGCTAATGTATCCATTGCAGATTTGGAAACGCAATAACCAGTCTTGCCTCAGATGTGTACTTTTACATTGGCAGCCTGTATGCCTATGCAGTCTGACCGGCACCCCTCTGCTTATAAAGTACCCTGCCCTTACCTGTACTCAATGGTGAACCATAGTGCAAGAGAATAGTCACAACCTGGTGGGGGTCTTGTTGGGAACAGTCACTACTACATTTGTTATTCAAGAGATTCTTGTGCAATGTTGTTCTATGTGCAATCTTTTAGGTACCAGTATTTCATACCTGCAGGTTGCCTGCCACTTTCCTCCTCTTGCACATTCTTTTCGCTAGTGAGGCCGCCCATCATAGGAATGGCTGAATAAGAAGGTGAAGGCAGGGCTTAGCGGAAAGCTCTGACACAACCCGAAAGTATAGGAGCTTTGGCTGTCTAAAAACGTAGCATTCGGTCATGAAAGGTTGATGCAGCTATGTGCGCCTCGGGGTGCCGCTACTTCCTACCTGCAATTATTTGCTTCGCCAACTGACAGAGCCTTTAAATAAGCTGTATATACTGAAATCACTGCAGTCAAGCAGCATTTGTTTCTAAACATATACGCTGTCCATCTCCTTTTAGTAAAGTAAAATGTGTAAAGAAGGCAGCTCACAGCAACCAATCAGAATTGATCTTATACTTGACTTCAGTAAAAATTTAATTGCTTGCTGCGTGTTAATAACTTTAGCACGGCCACAAAGCCGATCTGATATCTTTATGAAACGGCATCCATAATTTAAGTACGGCCTCATCAATGCATTTCATTCAAACCACAAATGAAAGACATGACTAATAGATTAACGAGGACTCGTGTTTACCCTGGCTTTTACCTGCATTAAATTCCTCCTCCCAATTTATCCCATCTCCCCTCATTTATTGCTCAGTAGAAGGAGACCGCTTCACTCATGCACTTTTAAAATTTAACGGAGCACATCCCATCTGGGAGTCGCCAAGCTGTGCAGGTGGCAATCTCTATCTCATTCCTGCAAGGTGCAGAAACTTGGAAGACCAATTGCATTATGTCAAGAAGGGCACACAAGACAGATGTGGAACATTAGAAAACACTGTGAAAGCCATAACATTTATGTCATTAAGACCCCCAATAACAAACTGCCTTCTACATTCATAAAATCCTGCTGTCATGCAGCCAAGTGTTAATTCAATTTCTTCATAAAGATTACTCAAGTTTTCTTCTTAAAGTGGCTTAGCACTTAGCTGCATTCGTCTAGATTTTAGCAGAAAAACACATTGCAGTGAAAACTGAACGTGAAGCCTTCAGATGCAAACTGCGCGTTAAGTACCTTTGTTTTCCATTCAGATATTGCTGTAGTGCACCAGTCCACCCCAACCCCATTTTGACAGTATTCTAGTGTTCTGAGACCCTCAACCTGTATTGCAAACTGTCAGCTGGCTCTTAACCCGCAACTGCTGTATTTATATCTTCATGAAATGGCTTATCCAGTTTAAACTGCTATTGCCAATCTATTCAGTATCCTTTCATGTGCTTTGTCTAATAAAGCCCGGCAAGAACATATTATGCTTGTACTGTGGTACCAGATTAGCCCAGCAGGGGGCACTGAAAGGGGAAAATGCAGTTGGAGCTCCTACTCGAACCTGCGAGCTGTTACTGTTACCACATGCTGACAGCATTTTTTAAGTCATCACAAGCAACAGGAGAAAGCAATTCATGGTCTAATAATAGTATCAAGAAAACCGTGCAAATGTAATAAAATCATGAAATCCACTCTGCTCATTCTCAGTAGTCTCCATTAGACAGATTAAAAACTCACGGGCAGGGCCCTCCTTACCATCTTGTCTTGAATTGTATTGTCATGTCTTCCCTGTATTTTAAAGTGCTGCGCAAACTGTTGGCACTTTATAAAATCCTTTATTATAATAGACAGCGGCTAGATCTCGCAGACCTTCCAGCAAGCCCAATGGGAGGGCAGCAAGGGTGTACTTCCTGAAGCCGGGGCCTGCCTCCCTAAAAAACATTCAGACTTGTTTGTGATTGGTGGCTGTGGGAAACCTTTTGGTACTGCCAATTTTTAAAATCAAGCTTCCTGTACAGGTATCAAGTGACATTATTTATTTTCCAGAACCTATGAAGTATTCCAGCAGCACTATATGACAAATGGGCTTTATATGCATTTCAGCATGCCTGGCTGGAGAGCTAAGCAGGCAATACTCCTTTTACGCATTGAAGGCCTCATTCACACGAGAAAAAGCCGGCACGTATAGCTCCGTGCTGCATGCACGGCTGTATCGGGCAGCTTCCAGGAAGGACAGGTGCTGCGTGTGATTAGTACGCAGCCCCTGTCCTCCTCTATGGGAGTATGCGGCCGTACGCTGACCTACGTTCACCCGCCCTGCATGTACGTGCGGGTGTCCGTACTCGTACACTGACAGGATGGATCCTGTCTGCATCCGAGCCGGGACACCCGTACGGACCTGCACTTGGGGTGAGCGTAGGGCAGCGTACGGCCGTGTACTCCTCTAGAGAAGGACAGGGGAGGCGTACTAATCCCACGCAGCACCTGTCCTTCCCGGGAGCTGCCCGATGCGGCCGTGCACGCAGCACGGAGCTGTACGTGCCGGCCTTTTCTCGTGTCAATGAGGCCTAAAAGGTGCAAATATCAACTCAGACCAAACTGTGCTTTCAATTATAATTGCGTCTCCCCAGCATTGGCAGAACTACAAGCTACAGGATACCTGAAGGAGACTTACTGCTCTACAGACGAGCAACAACAACTCCCAGCAAGCCAACTATAGCAAATGCCTACAAACCTCAAGCTAACCGTACATGGCAGATGTGTACTGATACTTGTAGTCCCACAGCAGCTGGAGAGCCTCAGGTTCCTCAATTCTAAAATGATAAAATATGGTAATCATTCACAGATGACGACAACATTCTTTCCACAGTAATCCTTGGAAACAACTGCAGGACTAGAATGTTCTTCCAGATCCCTATCTACTCCTGCAATTACTTTCTCCTAACCCTTTGCCCCACAGCGCACACTGCTCTGCAAACCCTCGGCACCGCTAACATGAGTTTCAAAGGAACGAATAAAATCAGCTCTGTTCTCCAACATGTCATTTTAGAAACCATAAAACCTCACTGCTTTGGCTCCATCAGCAGGACGCATCAGAAAATCTGCAGGTTCCAGGGAGAAGTCGTGCGGGCGGGGGTGACCTGCATATTGTGCTAAACACTGCTAGCTTGGAAGCAGCTTGTGCTCTGCCACTATGTAATTTGTATTTAAACCTTGCATGTCACACAGCTGTTTCAGCTTCTTTAGCAAGGCTCTGGCTGCATGCTTTATCCCCGCCTGGCTTCCAACAAGCAGAGCAAACAATTGCTCAGACAGGCTGCCCTTCCTCCCCACCCCCCTGCAGAATTACACCAGAAAAAGCAGGACGGACAGGGTCATTAGAGGTAATAATGCATTGCAAATGATGCTTTGCCGGCCTGCACTTTTCCCAAAGCGAAAACAGAATTTATACGTTGCTCAAAACAGTCGGAGGCCGAAGCCGGCTTGCAGGAAACGCATTTTTACCAGTACACCTGCGTCACGTAAGGCAGATGATAATGTAATCAATGCTATTCCACATAAGCAAAATTAACCAAACAGAATGGTCTATTACCCTTGGCATATTCCAGAAAGGAACGTTAATGATACTGTCTGAAAACCTGTAATCAATTTTTTTTTTTTTCTTTTTCCACAGCAGCTCTATCATTATGCTGGGTTCGATCTGTGAGCCGGCGGGGATTTATTAAATCTCACAATGCAGCCGGGCCTGAGCCAACTGGATCTGGCTCCAGC
>NW_017306555.1:903175-910600 GCF_000935625.1 Nanorana parkeri
GGGAAGAAGAAGAAGAAAAAAAAAGTCCCTGAGCTGCATTTTTCTACCGTGACAGAAACAGGAGAATGAAAAATGATAATAATAGATATATGTATTAAGAGATTTCTTTGAGATTCTATAACTGGCTTAGTTTTTTCTTTTTCCTTCGATACAGCGGCTTTTTTCCTCCACGCAGGAAAGTATAAACAGAGTTATGAATTTTACAATGCATAAAGCATGAAAGGGGAAAAAAAAAGGAAATAATGGACCAACATATCCCTGAAGTGTCATTGTCATGGAATATTACTTATGGGGAACCACAAGCGTGCACTATTTGTAGAGGAACTGTGTCAGTAAATATGGAAATGATTATGATGGGTATTCATAAAACACACAATGGAAGTTTTTATTAAAAATATTGAAAAAATAGAAGCCAATAGTTTTAAGAGTAATGAAATGCCTTCATCAGGGCTCAGGGACACAAACGTAGCGCAAATGCATGGAACGCACTTGTAAGACCATTTTAACCTAAAAAAAAAAAATCTAAACAATCTGACAAAAACGCAATGCATTGTGTTCCAGATCTGCTCTGGAAAATGATGCAAACCCAGCCTAAGGCAGACTCCTGGCACGTTCCACAACTACAAATAAAAAGATTATTTTTAATGTCTCCATATCTGGCATTTTTTAATCTGCCTGAAATTCAGTATTAAAATGATGAAATGCCAAGACGACACCACCTATCACCCAAGTACACTGGTAATTATTATGCTGACTGGAGGCCTACAATATAACTCCCAGAACCATTTAAACACCAATCCTTCCCACTGCAATCTGTTCTCACCCCTTCACTGTAAATTAAAACTAGGCGCATTTTCAGACCTACTTACACGGGTAACTTTCGGATACACAGATCAATATGTAATCAGCACCTAGGCTACAAAATGGATCCAGTAATGGTCCTTCATGCCCATTTTGCATTTTAATATGGAGCTATTTAAAAGATCGACCAGTTTCGCCTTTACCTACTTCCGTAAAGATCAATAAAATTTCCTTACTGTTGCACTGTGCCATCTGTGGGGAGATTTATTAGACTGCTACAGATTCCCTTTCAAAACACATTTAAAAGATCATTTGTAAGCAGACTTGCAGCCGGTGTTGCAAGGCATTTACATTTCTAAGCAGGAGAAGTCGGTGCCACAAAGTTAATCACACTAATTCATTCCAGATAGGCAGCATAAGACATGAGGCACAAAGGTTTTGCCTTCTCTCTGAAAAACAGTACATCACTCTATCGTCTAATAAAAAGGAGCCGCAAACGTCAAGCTGCAGATAAATAAAACCAGTAAAAATACAGGGAGAGTGGAAAGTGCGTTGCCTAGAGCAAAGTCTAGCATCCTACCCCGAATCACAACTGGGATCTTGTTGTTTCAGGTCCTACTTTTTTCTGCTCTAAGAGACCCTGTTGCCAAACCAGGCCTTTTAACAACAACTGTCACCAAGAGCCCCCCAAGGGCCCGCGTAGATCTAAGTGTGTGAAGAGGTATGGATTTCGTCACATCAGGCAGATGCATTGACATGCATCAACTTATGTATATTTTGTGTGTTGACTTGCGCTTTGATGCAGGTTTTTTTCTTCTTCAATTTAGAGTGGATAGCATTAACATGCATTGACCAAGACTTGTTCATACCTGCCAATGTATCATGTATGCAGATTTACTATGTTCTGATGGGCTGCTACTGACGTCTATGAGCCTCCAAATGCACTAAAACACAGAATGCATGGAACACGATAGTCGCATTATTTTACATGCACTGAAAGCCAGCTCTGGGATGGGAATAAGCACATTTCTATTATGGAGACGTGGAACACACATCTTAGCGTGTTGCAACCACGGCATTAAAACGCAACAGCATAAACGGGCCCTTAATATGCATGTTCTTTAGCTGTAAAAGCATGTGATGCCAGCAGCCCCAACAGACTCAGAGCTGTCACTCGAATTACACTGAATAGTATCTCCTTAGTCTCCTCCCCCAGCAGCTACAATAAAGGTTATGAAGGGGGAGAGGAGCTGGGACAGCACATACAGTAATTAGACACTCCCAGCAAAGGAGAGGGCTATGACATGCAAGGTGTGAGCTATGCTAGAGAATTTGCATTTCCTGTAGATGTCAATTTTGCTAGCAAGTTTAAAGGCATATTGCATTTGAATAAAAAATGAGGGAAAAAAACAATTTTGCAAGTAAGCATCTAAAACGCTATATTTTTATGTTCTTTTACCAGCAATTAAGGGCTGGTTCACACCACAACGTCCGCGATCCAGTGCGTTCGGCTTCTGGAACGCAAGCTGACCGGATCGCTGTGTTCAGGCGCGGGAGGGGGCGTGGCGGTCCATTGAAGTCCATGGCACCGCAGCCCCTGCCCGCACCCACATTAGTGCCTGCGTTCCAGTCTAGTGCGATCCGCAAAAATACTGCAAGCATTTTTTTTTGCAGATCGCACCAGACCGTAATGCAGGCACTAATGTGCCTGCGTTCCAGGTGCAGGCGATCGCACTGCGGGCAGGGGGCGTGGCTGCGATGCCATTGACTTCAATGCACCGCCGCGCCCCTTCCCGCCCCTGAACGCAGGGAGCCGGCCAGTTTGCGTTCCAGAGGCTGAAGGTAGTGGAACGCAGACTTTGTGCTGTGAACCGGACCTTAAGTTGGTGACGAGGTCTCTAAGGGTCATCATTAGTAAGGGTCATGTCAAGCAATTTTTTGAGGATATTTGTAGCAGCTATTATTTTTTTCTTCTGATTTGACAGTGATTTGCACCGAACCACAAATCTGCTGCTATAGCCACCTATAAAATATTTCTAAGCTGCTCCAAGTGACTTAGCCCCTTCTACAGCTCACTATTGGTGCCTATCATAGTGATGGGCAAACAGTAGGCATAGGAAGAAAGAGAGGGTGGGCCAGAGCCCGAAATTACAGTCTATAGTTGCAGTTTATCAAATTAGCTATTTTCTAGGGTCTGATGGTGCTCTACAACAAGTACAGAAATGTGCAAACACCTAAGATTGAAATCTTTAGTGTACGTGGTTCTTCTTTCAATGCATTATATATCCCACAGTAGTTGCTCCTGTAGATCAAAGCAGGCATCACACTGTGTAGGACATGGAAAATGGTGTGAGGATTTCCCATTTATCTGCAACCGTACGCAAACTGTGCTCTCTTATTTTTAACATAAGACGTTCATTTAACAATGAACTATTGGCCTTGCAGATAAAATGGCTTCCATCATTATGTAGGAACAGTTGTACCTAAACAATGAATCCAAACAATCAGATTCCCTTTAATACTTGCTCAATAGTAGCAATTTATTGTCAAAGCGATAAACAAAACATCTAAGGATGCCCGGGCAGATTCTTAGTACAATATATGTGGATTTACAATGCAAAGCAATCATTGCTGTAACAGATAATCTGACCATGGGTGTCTCTGAAACATATTGATTGGTCATTATATCTGACAGTAGATAAAAGCTCTAAATAACACCATTGTAATGTCGTCTGCACATACACCATAATCTCTCCCATATTTAACATGAGCCAGGTGTAGAACATCAGGCATTCTCAGTCTGGTAAGCCACTATAGTGTCAGAAATAATATAATATGTTTTCATGAGCCTCTGATAGATGACGCCATAAACCTCACAACAGTCTGTCAACATCTTCATTGTCTGTATGTGTGTCATGTTCCCTACAAAAGAGCGCAGCGTGGAAGTGACTGGAGCTACGACGGCACAGGAATCAAATGATGAAGCACATTCTGTGCCTTTTACAGGGGTTCCAATATTTTTATTTATAGGGACTACTAGGGAGACAGGATAATGGGAAGAATGGTATTGTTATGACCCAGATTCCAAGGTTGGCTGGAACATGGAAGGCACAAGGCAAATTAGCAGCTAACTCCTATAAGAGCTCTGTAAGCAGATGGCCTCCTGTGGTCCTGGATCAGTCACTGGAAAAGCTCAATAAGCAAGCTGAAAGCAGATGGTGACATCACACTGGCTTATGCTGCATAGAGGGCATTCGTTTCCTGACACTAATGACGAGATTCCAATAACGGGGATGTATAGGTTTTTATATTTAGTAAATCAATAAAATGTTATTAAATACATTTCTCTTCAATGCTGTAGAAATGAAAATGACAGGAATACTTTATATATACCACTTTAAGCCAGCAGGTGGCGAGCTGTATGCAAGCTCTTTGCTCTCGAAACCTTTCTTACAACTGTATGACTCAGAGGAGGGAGACCCTCCAACACAGATAGGAATATCTTAATTAGTCATCCTGCAGAGGCTGCCAAAAAGCATACAGGCAGCGCTGGGCGCCCTCATAAGAAAGTCACAAATTGACTTATAAATGCAACTTTATTAAATGACTATTTGTGGACTAAAGCTTTGTTTCTTTCTAAATATTAATTTATTTAAATAGTCTTTACGAACAACAATTTTTATTATTCTACAACACAATTCGATACAAATGAAAACAAAACAATTTCTTTGATTTTTAGAAATTGTACTGGATATGTGCCTCTAGAAAAGCTGGCCATCCACCTATAGATTTTCAATCTGAAATTTTTGTTGCTTTCGATTCTAACTCAATTAGCCCATCAAGCACAGACCAAAGTCAATTTCGATTATCGATCATTAGGAATACTAACGCACAAAAATGTTGTCGATAGAACGGATTTGTGTTTGCACATGTGCAGTGTTTGTGCTGCGATTTTTTTCGTACCAATCCATCGATTTACGTACGATTTGAAAAAAAAATTTTCCAGTCTGACAGTAATTAAAATGATTGGTGTCCCATTAACGGATATCGTTCAAAAGACCATTTGTGCACAATCTCCAAACGAAAATCGATAGGTGTATGGGCACCTTCAGTTATAAAATGTCTCAATCACAGGTATAATGTATGAAGGTAAACCAGATTGCTACAAACTTTGGGTATCATGGGAAATAGTTTTTTCTACTAGTTCAAGCTATCTTCCAGCAATAAAGAGAGAATGGAGTCTCCTGTCATTACCATACCATGGTTCACCTCTACCTCCAAATCTGCCAATTAGAGCTGGTGTCTAAGTACAGCAACCCCCTCCCAGTGCAGACTTCTGATAATGGAAACAAAGGTAACAAGGTAGACCCTACCCAGTGCACTCCTTTTAACCAGAAAGCCTTGGCTAGATGGTACTTCAGGTACATGAGCTTGACACCTGATCTAGCAAGAATGTCAATCCCCTCTGCCAATCCCTGCACTGGCTTCCACTCGCCCACCCACCCTCTGCCAATCCCTGCACTGGCTTCCAATAGCCCAAAGGATAACATTCAAAATATTAACAACCACTTACAAAGCCATCCACAACTATGCCCCCGGCTATATCTCCAACATTGTTTTAAAGTATCACCCTAACCGTCCCCTCCGTTCCTCCCAAGACCTCCTGCTCTCTAGCTTCCTTGTCAACTCCTTCCATGCTCGCCTCCAGGACTTCACTAGTCTCTCCCATCCTATGGAACTCTTTACCCCAACTTGTCCGACTATTTCCTACTCTGACTGCCTTTAGGCGATCCCTTAAGACTCATCTCTTCAGGGAAGCCTATCCCACCTCAACCTAACCACTGAACTATCACGTTCCCAAACAATTCATCCCCACACAGCTACCTCCTCATGTATCACTTGCCCCTATTAGATTGTAAGCCCTGAGGGGCAGGGCCCTCCTTACCATCTTGTCTTGAATTGTATTGTGATTGTAATGTCTTCCTTATATTGTAAAGCGCTGCGTGAACTGTTGGTGCTATATAAATCCTGAATAATAATAATGGAAGACTAATCTTCAGTGAATGGGTACCATTATCTTATCTGGGTTACACAAAAGGATACAGGTAATTGGGTATCTACATTTTTTTGTTTTAATGCTTGTAGAAGCTCCAGTTCTCCTGCTAATTATTGCTTCATGTATACCTTGGGTTCTGCGCAAGCTTGGTCATCCCTACTGTGTTCTAGGGATTTGGGTACCTGTATGTTTTTCTGAAGGGTTGTAATTCAAATTTGAACTGTATATGCAAAATAATATTGCATGCCAGTGCCAAAAGAAAGACCCAAACTTAAAACTAGATTGTGAGGTTTTGATCAAATACAATTTATATCATCTTAACCATTTAGCCGACACACTCATACCGGGTGCCATGACCATCCAGTATATGGGGCCATAAAACAATGGGGAGAATTTATCAAATCTAGAGCAGTTGCCCTTAGTAACCAATCAGCTTCTCTGTTCATTTTTTTTCAGATAAGCTTTGAAATTGAAAGAGAGAAGCTGATTGGTTACTTTGCACACCTGCTCCAGATTTTGCCTGCTCCAGCTTTGATCAATTCCCCTCAAAGTGTTCTGATATGTGCCAAGTGGAACGTCAATAAAATTCATTCAGTAGCCAGGCACTTTTCTCTATAGATCTACCCAGCATACATGCAAAGAATACAGCAATTGTTCTTCTGGCAATTTCACCCGAAGGAAGTCACCATTGAATCTGTAACAGTGAAAGGAGGAGGGGATTATGTGGCTTCAAAAATATCAGCTGCTGTATTGCTTTGTGTGCTGACTGCCCTGTAATTACATTTAAACAAATAACAGCTTGAATACAACTAGTGGCACAAAGCTATAGGAGGAGAATGTCAACAGTCACAGAGAGAAAACAAGATTAAATCTCAACAGCTGACCTCTCCAGCATTCTAGCTGAATGACTTGATGTGCATGAGATATTAGTCGAGCATTATGACAAGCACATCCTGACAAATTCATAGACTGTTTCAATCCTTGTTTTGAAGCTTCTTTGGCAGAGCTTAATCTGCTCCAATAAACAACGGTTTATTGAGGTGCCTATAGACAGTAGATGATCTGCTCACTGAATGGTTGCATTCACAAACGGCTGTTGTGCAAACCTGAATGTTGGTTCCCATGGAGCAGGGGGGAGGTCTAAGGCGTTGGCTTGTCTCAGGGAAAACCGATACAACTGGCTGGGAAAATCTGTCCTGGTAGATCGATTCTTCCCTTGGGTGGGCCTGGCCAGAGGTCAATAAGGAAAGACTCAAACTGGCAATACACATTTCTTTTTTTTTTGCTCAATCCACAGGCTGTCTGTGAAAGTTCTCATTCATCCAGATCATAGTATATCTGTAAAAAAAAAAATGAATCAAGGCAACTGGACTTGCTGTATTTTTCTTGAAGACATTTCACTGGTCATCCGACCAGCTTTCTCAATTTCAGGGAGAAAGGGACAACCAATTGGAATGGTCTGAATTGAGAAAGTTGGTTGAATGACCAGTGAAACATCTTCAAGAAAAATACAGCACGTCCAGTTTCCTTGATTTATTTTTATTTTTTTATTTTTTTTACAGATAAAT
>NW_017306555.1:912134-926651 GCF_000935625.1 Nanorana parkeri
ATATCAGACTCCTCCATCCACAGCAAATATCCTGCTGGCCTTTCGTATTCTAGCACAGCTGATTGGCTGCCATCACTGTTCACCCAAGAATTTTCCTGACTGGCACCTTTCGATTTTCTGAAGGATGCCGGATGGAAGGCGGCCAACATGGCCACCTACTGAGCGAATGTCGGCTGGTTCATTAACTGGCCGAAATTTGCACGGTGTATGGCCAGCTTTACAGAAATATCGTTCTACAATCTGGCTTAGATGGCCACCATGCCTGTAGGTACCAGTGCTCAACCAGTGACTTTCTAAAGAAGTATAGCGCATTTGATGGGAAGCTGAAAAGCTTAAGAATTGCATAGAACAGAATGTGATTTACATCCATCCACCGATACCCCTCTCCAACAGCCTGCAAGGGGACAACCAATTGGAATAGATTCTTCAGAAATAAATACTTTTGGTCCTTTACACGTAAACTAAGCCCGTCTTAGGCATTGGCCTGTCTTTGTTGGTGTTAGAACAACCATCAATTTCAATGCAATTTAATACAGCAGTGGGCACTCCTACCCTTCAGAAAAAATGCTCTCGGATGCTAGGAAGAGATAGGGAACATTCAATGTTGTTACAGAAGAACCTACACTGGGGGGAGGGGGACACTAACCGCACATAACCCAAGATTATTCGTTTACCATTGATTTTTATAGCAACTGGAGTTTTACCTAAATCCACAGTGGAATGTGATAGATAATTCCCTGGGTCCAAACAATATCTTTAATCAGATGATTACAGGCTGCCACCGTGCACACGTCTACTGTCCCAAGGGGGACGTGTACAAGAGTTACTGCCAAACACTGTAGGTTTCCTCTGCAATATACCCACAAACACTCCTGTATCGCTGCATGAAATCAAGTCTCTAGGCTGAGGAGGGGGTGGCATTCACTGTACACTAAATTACCAGTGGAGGAGTGTTGTGAGCAGCATCTGACAGGTATCTGTGTGCACTGATTCATGCTGTTTTGCAGACAGCCTTAATGTGCCACGCAAAACCAATACTGACAACAAAAGAGCTGCCCTTTATTGCTGTTAATATCCCTGAGCAATTATGGTAACTCAGCAGGAACTTCGGCCCAGAATGGAAACCTTCGCATTGTAATTCATAACTCCTTCACTGATTCTGCTGTAAATCCCAGGTACCCGCTAATGCGCACAATAGCATGATTCCGGCAAAGGCATTATTAAGGTGGGTAAGAATAAAAGAAGCAAAGCCGCACTTCAATCTGCCAACAAAAATTACAGAGACCCATTTGGGGAAGCAAATATTAATCCACAAACAGGAAGTAGTATTTCCATTATATGCAAAATGAAGGAAAACTGCCACCGTCCTGTCAGCCACAAACAATACAACCTCCTGGTCCGATCTGTGCCCTCTTATGCAAGACATTCTCATGGATCTGACTGCATAGCAAAATACAGAGGTAACTGAAAATTCATTACAATCACACATGAACATTTTCACCATATTTTGACAATAGAGGTGACGTGTCTTTTTATTTCACCTTTTCTGAAGAGATAACATATGGGGCAGTGATGGCCATCTACAGATTTTGGAACCATCAAATGCAGACCTGCTAATCCAGGTGTGAACAAATTCCTCTCAATCTCTTACTTCAGTCCAGAAAACAAGCCAGCACTTGCTGTTGTGTCCTGTAGTGGTGTGGGATGGAACCACAACACGTGTCAAGGGACCAGAAATCCGACACGTCCAAAAGTGTCCAATGCCCAAGAGTGAGGCTGCAGCAATAATATGGAGTCAGCATGGCCCTGTGCCCAGATCAGGCACACTATAGTTCCATATTCTGAACAAGTACTATAAACACTTTAAAGCAAGCCCTCATTCCTCTCTGTATCTATAAGCATTGTGAAGAAATTCATATTCAACATTCACAACGCAGACACTGTGTATTTATGAGAAGAGAACCTGGACAAGCTGTCAGCCCTCTAATGGAAACAGCCAGAAGGTATTACTGAGCTTCTAGAAACTGAATGAAATCCAATTCCAGAGTCTTTGTTGAGATGATTCAGGATCTCTAATCTTGAGATCTTTTTCACAATGAAAACATCCAGAGTGGAATTTATTAAAACTGGAGCAGACAAAATCTGAAGCAGATGTGCATAGCAACCAATCAGCTTCTCCGTTTCAGTTTCAAATCTTAACTATACAAACTGAAGAGAGACGCTGATTGGTTGTCATGCACAGCTGCTCCAGGTTTGATAAATTCCTCTCCCAGTGAGGTCAGTAATGGCTTGCATTAAATCTCTTGACTGATTAAGAATATGTCAATAGTTTGTCTGTAGTCTGACCACAGGTTGACTAAAAGTAGAAGAAGACATGGGATACCAAAGAAATAAGTATAAAGGTGCCCATACACCTTGCGATTATTGTACGATAATCGCAGGAAATGCCGCGATCGTACGATAATCGCAAGGTTTATGGAAGGCGTGCGACCGTTTCTACTGTACGGTCGCACGTCTTTTATCTTACGAGCAGGCTTGAAAACCCGCAGAGAATCGTACGATTGTCGCCGTGTTTGTGGCCTGCTCGTAAGACAAATGCCGAACGGGCCGTTGTGCGCAAGCGCACGCTGCCTGTTCAGCATTGCAGTCATCGGAGGCCCGCCCCTCAGCGGGGCGGGCCTTCAACGATCGCAAGTACGATCTGCCTGTCCAAGATGGGCAGATCGTACAAGCTTTTAATTAGCTTACAATCATCGCAAGACAAAAGTATTTGGTTGTAAGGTGTATGGGCACCTTTACACTTCTACTTCAGGAAATGTTTTGACACTTGACAGGGTTCACCAACGATGTAATGATGAATACCGAGCTGCATTAATATTGGTTCCTTCATATCTGCCCGGAGTTCAGCTTTAAAGTGACACTAAACTCAGGAGTGAAATCTTAAAAATGTATTCAAGTACCCCAACTCTTAACAACAATGTATCTTATTTGTGTATCACTCGGCTGTAGATCCTCCAATCATCTCTGAATTGGTGCCGACACTGTCCTTCCTTCTGGAGGGTGACTACTTTTGTTCTCCATGGCCTTTGTGTGTGATGTAAAGTAGTCACCGCTCCAAGCTCACTCCTGTGATGGACTACAATCTCAATACAAATTAGTAAACTAAACATGAGATTGTAGTCCACCACGGGAGCGATCTTACTTTCTGTATCCCCATTAGGGAGATTCCCCCCTCTCTATTTGTCCTGATGACTTATCACTAAAAGTAAAGAAAAAAAACAAAATTTGGGTGGGCATCAGAACAGGAATAAATTAGGAACCTTTCAATGGGACCACTCGTTTTGGTGATCCTGTCAGGGGAGGGAATTCCTTCCCCTTCCTGTTGTTGCTGACAGAAAGTGAAGGGAAATCTCCCCAATGGGACACGGATAGCTAAAAAACCAACAAACACACACAAAAAAAGCAGGCAAGGGTTATAACCCCCCTGACTATCGAAAACTAAAAAGAAAAAACGTTGGCTTCTGCTCTATCTTAATGTATCCTCTGCTTAAGCATCTTTTTTAACATATGTATAGTTTAAATGATCCAGATTTATTTAATGATGGCAAGTGCTGAACAGACATCTCCATGCTGCATAACACATTAATACTTTATATACAGAACAACAGGAAAAAAAACCCACTTACCAGTTTGAAATCTTGAATGCTACATATAAAGTATGGAGTGTTAGGTCTTCGGCTCTCAATATATACACAGTCTGAGGAGAAAAGAGAAAAATTGTTCAATATGGGAGGTCATTGCCCTTTTAAGAGGCCTTAGGCAAAATAAAACCAATTAACACCTTTACCTACGGTACTTTACCTGCAACAGGGAGCAGCTAATGTGTAACCCAAGGCCTGACACCCTGTAACCTTTTTTTGCCTGCACCTATCTGATGCTTATAGAATACATACATAGGTTCAATGCTATTTCCCTTCTAATATGTCAAACTAAATTTCTAATCCAAGTTATTTTAACAGAAATAGGTTCATATTATGCTGTGTGGCCAGCATACACAGGGTTTAGCAGAGTGTTTTTAGGGGGCTTATTGCTTACTAATGCACCTATAAAATCATATTTAGGTTAATCAGCTCAACATCCTAACACACACACACACACACACACACACACACACACACAGTGAGCAGGACACAGACGGAAAGGACACACTAGACGATTAGATCACAGATTGGAGAACCCGCCACGTAAATGGGGAAGCTGGAGCCTCTTGGGTATAGCTCGCTATTAAAACCCAAGGCAAACACATTCTGTCCTCTAATTGTCAAGCCGAAGCAACCCATCACAGGAACTACCAGGAAAAACCAAATTAGATTTTCCTGAGGATGACTTGAGCTTGTTCAAATGATATCTGACATGGCAAGGGATCAGTAATTATTTTCTTGTGCTATCAACAACTTGGATTCAGGCAAAAAAAAAAAACTAACATGAAGGAGTCAGCCAGTGTATAAAAGTCTGCCCTTTAACTGGTGCTATCCAGGCAGCAATTACAATACTAGCGCATGCACACAAAGGGGACACATTGCCAAATGTTTCAAAGTAAAGGGAAAGGGCCAGGTTAATGAAAAGGCTGCGAACAAGCAAAACCACGTGAAACCCAGCAGAAAAACAAGTGTCACAGGTGCCAATGAGACCAATTATATCATGAGTTACAGCTCCATTCACACCGCCTCTGCCTGAAAACAGAGACAGGGAAATGTTGCTGGTTTCTTCAATAAACTGACCCTTTAGGGCTTCTTCACACCACTTACAGTGTGGTCCAGCGCGGTTAGCTGCTGGAACGCACCCTATTGCATACTAAACACCCCCATGCGTTGAAGTCAATGGCCCCACAGCCATGCATGCCCCCCCACAGTAGTAACAGTAGTTCTAAATCTTAATTGAATGTCATTTAGTTTGCTGAAGCACTGCGTACCAAACTACTGCCATTTTTTACATCCTTAACTCATCTCAGTGCTGCTGATCTTCTCCAGCCTTTTTCAGTCATTTTCTGTACATCAGGGGTAGGCAAACTGTGGCTGAGAGCACAAATCACAGCACGCACTCTGGGAGACGTGCCTATCAGAGTCTTGCAAAGCTTTATGGGGACGGGATTTGTAGCTTCTCCACAGCTTGAGGGCCAGAGTTTGCCTACCTCTGTTCTACATGCACTCAAACCAGCATCAGCTGCATGTCATTCTTCTGGGCTGGCTCCCTGATAAGTGACATCAGTGGGCCATGCCTGTACAATGTGTGTTGGCACAGCCTCTTACAGCCCTGCCAGGGGTGCATGTGACAGGAAGGGGTTACTGTGCAATGGTTTCACACAGTGTGTAGCTGACCGAACGACTCAGTTTTACAGGCACTAGATGGCGCTGAGGAGCACAGAAAACTCCTATGCTCCTCTAACTCTATTTAGCAACTATAATGCCATGAGAACAGCATTCGCCCAGCAACATGCTGGCCAAAGTGCCTGAACAATGATCTAAAAGGCAGGATCATCAGGGGGTTTTTTTTTGTTTTTGTTTTTTGAACAGCTAAAAATGTCAAAGGATGAAAAACTGTACAAATTATATTAATATAGTAAAACTTAGATTTTAGTGATTTGGTTTACATCTACTTTAATAATGTGTAGTGAAAGTACATCACAGTGCTTCCAACACAGCTGTGATCTGTACTGCAGACATGTATATAAATTTAGGTCAATGAATAAATACCTACTGTGTATAGAAGATGATAAATTCCTATAGGGGAAAGAATCAAATGGTTGAAAAGATATGCTGTAAATGTCATTCCTTTTGGCTGGCAGTCATGACATTAGATAATGGAGAATAAAACCAAAATGCAAATGAAAGAAATACGTACAAATAATGGTACAATTATCACATTGCTGGGTCTGGAACCGCGTGAAAGGATTACAATTAATCACGATGACAAGCGACAGGCGGTATTTGGAGGGTATGTAAAAGGCAAAACTTGACATGCCTAACACCATTATTTTTTCACACCAGTCATTTCCTATCACCACCAAGGTACACAAATGTGAAAAACATTCTGATGGCTGTCTGTACCATGAAAACAAGACTTTTCATATAGAAAATGGCAACTTCTTGTCTCACTTTTTACATCTCTCACTAGCAAAAACATTAAAGAAATCTGAATCTCTGTTTGTGAGCATCCCTCCACCTCAGCAGGTCAGAACTAAGCCGGGGGGGGGGGTGATATGAGCATATCACCCACGATGCAATGGGAGCAGCTATGCTCTGCTCTGTGTAAACTGAGCATGTCAATCAGAACAATGTCGTAGAGGGAGCAGGCAGACTGACTGTGCGGGTATCAGGTACTAGACTGCATATTATCAGACTGCCCATCCGAAAGTGCCATTTCAATGTCTCCTCATAATAAACAAAAATTCTAGAGTTTGATTGTAAAGATGTATTTTAAAAAATCACCAGAGATAAATATATATACTGTGTAGCGCTTTAAAATCACCACGGGGAGACTAGATTTAACACAAGCCTATGAATATCATTGCGGCATGATTGCTTCTCCTATAAATACAGCCCTTTGTCTTGACCTGCCATATGCGCATTATGATAATGCCTCTCTAATACCTCCGAGTAGAACACCATTACATGGAAGGTCATTATGAATCACAGATCACAGAGGCTTGACAAGCTTTCCTCCCCTTTTTATGTAAGCAATATACAAATTTCATCGGGATACATTAAAAGCATACAGTAACAAGGGACCTATGCAGTGCTATAATAGGACAGGTAAAATGGAGCCAACAAGCCTATGTGCAATAGTGTTTAAGTGTATTAAATTTATAAAATAATGCATTCTATCACTGGGTGAATTTATATTACAAGCATTTAAAAAAAGTGTATCTACCAAATACAGAGTACTCGCCCAAATACTCAGCATCGGCACCGTTACCAGTATTGGTGCATCCCTAATACTTAGCATTTCTGCACTGCGGTCATCTGTGCTGCAAACTGACCTACAACAGTGAAAAGGGCGCCTAGTCCCCCGCTGCGCCCAATAGTTCAATCCACTGGTCCACCTCAATACTGTGTCTTGTAATACCAGAAGGGCCTCGGAAGAAAGCTAGGGGTTTGGGGACCAGAATCCGAGTGCTAGTCTCAGGAGATGTGGTGAGGTCACTGCTGTGCTGCTCACTGTTCTCCTTGCTGAAGGGTCTGACATGAAGAAAAACACAGAAAAGGCTTAGAAATGACACCTCTGAGGCAACAGCTTTATAACTACTAAATGAGAAAGTCTATAGAACGGAGAAAGGGATACTAACGCAAATGGCTTCTCGTCCCACACTGAGGTACCGAGTCCGTACAATAAGTCCTAGATACCACAAGCACAATTTAGTTAAGCACACCGCTGGCAGGGAATGTCCTTGTCATGGCATAGTCAGTTACTCACACTGTGACAGCTCTTCATAAAGTCTTGGGGAGAATACAATGTTTTCCAATACAGCTGCTTATTTCATAAAAAAAGAGCCATAAAGCAAACGGAGATTGGAATCACTGTAAGTCAGGAGGCGTCTGAATTCATAATTTTATCTTGCAGCCATCAAAGTCTTGTCTGTGCCTGACAAGGAAAATGGAAAGGCTGGCTCGTGGTGACCTGGCTTTGTGCAATTCATTTACAAGATAAAATAAGTGAAAATATCCATCACTACACCTCACATTCTGCAAAATGACATGTCTCCTAACAGCAGACAATAAAGTGTTCCACCACACATGATCCCCCGGGGGGCTTGTACTAAACACTAGGCTTGAAATGAACTGGAAGGCCGTGACTTGAGGAAGAGGGGCGAAGAGGAACAAGCTCTGTGTTTTACACGCACAAACCATTTATCTTCACCGCTAAATCAGTTAGGACTGACTAGTCACACCAGAGCACTGATGACATTGGGCCCATTGTCTGCATACAGAAGAGGCAGACCTTGTACAGGCAGGAAGCACTGCTACTCACAGCTCACCGCCCAGAGTATCGCAATGAACTAATGACATCACAAAGGTTAAAAGGGACAACAACCTCGTCTAGTTTCCTAGCTAAATTGTGTCTCGCACAAGGGAATATGAATGCCCTCCACAGCTGACATCTCTGTAAAAGCAGAGGAATCTGAAAGTCACGAATCTCTTGTTTTTCTCTCTTCTATCCACATTTACATAAGATAATAAACCTGATAATACAAATACTGGCCATACGCTGCTCAAATTTTGGTCAATTGCTGCTGAAATGTTCAAAATTGGAGCCGTGTGTTGCTCTGTTGGAACCACCCAGCTTGACAAATTTGATTTTTCAGCACTGCTTGGGTATTCATTAGCCATAAGTCCCGCTGGATGTTAAATAGCAGGCAGGGGAGATTCCCTCATCCACACTAAACAGCATGGATGAAGGGATGGACTGATTTTTTTCATTCAGCCCGCAGGAGTGAACAAGTGAAACCTAAAAGGTGTATGACCAGCTTAACATGTTTTCTTGTGATGCCAAACTCCACAGCAATCTAGTAAACTAACACTGAATCCTAAACTTTAGATTGTAAGCCCTCAGGGGCAGGGCCTTCCTTACCATCTTGTCTTGAATTGTATTGTAATGTCTTCCTTATATTGTAAAGCGCTGCGCAAACTGTTGACGGTATATAAATCCCGCATAATAATAATAAACTGCCCATGGAGAGAAGATGCGTATCTCCTGATCTGGCTGGATCTAAAGATTGTACGGGCCTATGGGACATACAGACAACTGTTGCTAACATTTTTCTGGACAGAATGCCTGACCCTGTCCAATCCCTCCTGCTTCGTTTCTCCATAACCAGAGATGCTTTGAGCTAGAGCTGCAACAGTTAATCGATTAAGTTGATTAAAATCGACGATTGAAAACGTTGCCAACGTTTTCGAGCAACCCTGAAGATCACTTTAGAAGGTCGGATTGTACCTTGAAAGACCAACATCTGAGAACTATGGCCAGTCATAAAATGAAGGAACCTTTTAGTCTATGTTAGTCTTCAAACCAATCCTTGTGAAGCCCCTTAGATTCAACGCTATGGATGTACAAAATTCACTCCAATTAGAGCATACACCCACACTTTTTGTTGGGGCCAAGACCAAACCCATTCATCTAACTGCCAGATTAAACTGTAGGATGCTAAGGAATGAGGGTTAATATCAACTTGGAAAGACCCACATGGATCCATGGGGCCTCATGGGCAGACATTTATTTGAAGCCTTACACAATTGAGTGCAAGCATGCTTTTTAGTATTTTTCCACTTGTTCAGCACTGGCACAAGGTGTCACCAAGACTGAAATCAAAGTAAATCTCCCCAGACAGGACACATACAGCAATAAGACCTCACAGAGGTTATAACTCATCCCAACTATATACAAAACCAAAGGTTTTGGCTGGAGTGTGGTTTTTGTATGTCTGCCAGAGAGATGCTGCTTACTAAACGCTCTTTGGCTTCTGCATTTCAGCTGCTGACATTCTATAAAGGATGGAAAACCATGTAAGAGCCTCTGTGGCTGATATTAAAGGCATCGATCCAAGATAATGTCAGCATCAAATAATTCCATCAATGGCCTCATTATCTGCAGGGTAACCTGAATCAAACGCCTTGGGCGCTCAATGTACACACCGTCTAAAATAAGGTCACTGACAAAATGGTACAAACAGATTAGATGGAAGGTGATGATGAAGGTTACATGAAAATACTCAAACCAGGACTTTAATGGTAAATCATCCTTTGGCTGATCAAGTATTTCTATTAAAAGAAAAAAATTCTAGCACAGCAATTACATTCGCCATTCTATGTGCCCTCTCTCTGCCGGGGCCTCCTTTCCTTCACAGCTCCTGTGATCACTTGTCACACCGCTTGAAAACTCTATACTGCATTAATACTGCTGAACAAAGCCACAGCCATGGTCCTTTGCTGTTTCATCTCGGCTCTGTAACTAAAACAGAAATGAGCTCTGGCAGCAGCATTGTTCTGAGGAAATTGATGACACAGAATGCCCATACACCATGAAAATGGACAGCAAGAAATGCATGGAAAATGACTGGCAGAAGAGAAAGGAGAAAGAGCAACAACTGAGAAAAAAAAACCCCATGCAGGTGTTTCGGTCGCTTCCCATTGATGTAATAATGTTACATTTAATACACAACAATTAGTACAGATACTCCTATGAAAGAGCGCCCCCAGGGGCCAAAAAGAGAACTGCCTTATGCTGGCCACACTCTTTCTGCAGGGGTTCCATTAAACATGCAAGTGCAAGAACACAACTGGGATCTAACATATGAGGGGGAGGGGGGGCATGACGCAGACCTTCAGGCGACAGCTGCACCCATGAAGGAAATCACTATTCGCTTATCATCAGGCAAGCTCCTCATTAGTGCCAATAGAGATGTGTGGGATGTGGGACAGCAGCAGTAGCTTATCAGATGAGAATCTGGCCAGCCTTCAAATTCCAAACACAGGTTCCACCAACATTATTATTATACAGGATTTATATAGCCCCAACAGTTTGCACAGCGCTTTACAATATAATAAAGACATTACAATCACAATACAATTCGAGACAAGATGGTAAGGAGGGCCCTGCCCCTGAGGGCTTACAGTCTAAAAGATGATCCTGACACAGTGAAATTATCACACGAATGTGCCAAAGTCAGTTTTGCTGTGCAAAGGCCATCATGGCCCTAAATAGAGAAAAGCACTTTTAGAAAGCAAGGCAACGTGTTAAACAGCATTCTCAAGCAAAAGCGCATCTTCAACATGCTTGCGTGCACTCATGATGCAGTTCAGTCACATTTATTAGCAATCACCAAACGCTGTCTCCAATGTAATATTAGACAATGCGACTGTCAAACACATCACAAGCACGTTTAGAAGCATTTTGTATCACGTGCCGTCAGATGGGCTTAAAGAAAAATGGGTTTGAAGGAGAGTACAAAAGGACAGAACACAAAATGTGAAAATGCACTGCGCTTAGGGTGCGGGAGGGTGAAACGTCTGCCAATTATTTAGTTACTGTGGTCTATGTTCCTACTGAGAAGATAAAACGTCGCATTCTGTACCAATGACTGCTGTGTATACCACAACAGGAATCCATACCTGAGGGAACTTCCCATTAATAAAAGTGTGTCTGGGCAGAATAAAAAGAAAACTGCAATACATGCACATTGCAGGTACAGAAAAATACCTGGAAAAAAGATTCCACCAAGCTCCTAATCTCCTCTAGTGAGCTGACAACGCTGCCCCTGCTGCAATGACATTCTAAGCAGCGTTGTCAGGCCTGCCTAAAGCTGGCCATACACTGTGCAAATTTCTTGATGAACCGGCCAAAATCCATTCAATGGGTGGCTCTGTTGGCACCCAGGGCCACCCACCCAGGAATATCATAGTAGCCAGTGATATTTTTTTTTTCTTTTTCCCGTTAAGCAAGTAAGTTGAACAAAAAATAAATAAAACGACTGTATGACCAGCATAAGGCTAGCCATACATGCTTAGGTTTATCTTGTTTAACCCCGCAGGATGAACGGGACTAATCAGTCGACTGCCCCACCCACGCTAAACAGTGCGGATGGAGGAAACTCCACTGCTAGCTATTGTATTTGGACACCCAAGACAACCGAACATGCAGACTGGATGAGGTCACTGACCGAGACAGGTGGTGACCAGAAGTGGTGATAAAAGGGCCATTCATGCCTCAAATTTCAGCTGATTCACCTAAAAGGTTGAGCCATGTATGGCTAGCTCATGTTCTCTGCTGGTTTGCAAAACAATCTCTTCCTATGTAATAGGGATGAGCAGAGGGGATGGTTTTTCGACTGACCAGCAGCCATTTTGTTTTTGTAATTGTAGCATTTTAAAAGAGACAAAACTTGAAAACTTGGGGAAATGTGGAAGTACTGCAGACATGTGCTGAATATGTTTTTATTTTGCCCAGACATACACTTTAAATGATTGGCAGGACACAGACATCAATGACTGCACATTGGTGGTGGTTTCTGGACAAATTTCAGTACCAACTGGTTCATTTTTCCCCACAGCTGCCAACCTTGCTTTCAACTTCTAAAGCTGGCCATACGTCTATAGATTATCTGCAGACTTTCTATGGTCAGATGGAAAAAGTGCAACAGATTCCTCATCTATGCTAAAAACTGTGCGGATGAAGGAATCTCCCACTGGGCCAAGCTTCAGTATCTTGCTAGTTGGCCCACTGGCTGTCAAAATACCTGAACAATGCCTGCGTCCAATCAGATTGTTTGGGTATTTTGACAGCCAGCGGGGCCGACTAGCAAGATACTGAAGCTTGGAGGAATCTGTTGCACTTTTTCCATCTGACCACATAAACTCTGCAGATAATCTATAGGTGTATAGCCAGTTTAAGGCCTACCAGAAAGATTACATGGAATGTGACTAGCTCCTGCATCCCACATAGACAAGTTCCATTGTGAAGCTACACGATTAACATCCACCAAACCTTTGACAATCGTGCAGTTCTGACCTTGGGTTTTCGATCAGCTTTCCTTGGTGAACTGGAAACTAATGAGATGCACAAGATCTAGCTTTCACAGTCACTGCCTTCCACTAAAATACGGGGCACCGGCAGAACAATACAATAATCCATGTCTTTTTTCTGCAAGGTAAAGCCGAGCCGCTTTCTAGTGTAATGTATACCCAAGGATTCATGATGCAGCCCCGGCACCTCGCCTCTGGCAAATGAGTTTATTACAAAGCCATATTGCAGGGAATCCATTTTCTCTCCGTCTTCTCCCCCCTCCTGCTGCAGTTTAATGTGCTGTCGGCATAATTTAGACTTCATGTGTTTAAGCTCACTCAAGCCTGCCTCTTGGTTGTACACTAAATAGAACATATTTCTGCTGAACAGAATTAATGACAGCTAATTGTAATCCACAGCTCCCAAATTTATAAAAACAACTGCTAAGCAGTTCAAGCAGAGAGCACCGTGGCATCAACGCTATTTTAACCCTTCACTACTAACTTTTTTTTTTTAGCAAAGTGCCAAAATACTAAAAATACCTCAGATTCTAATTATTTTGGAAAAAGTGTACTTAAAAGGAGAACTGAGGTGAGTGATTTTTACTCAACCTCACAGTCCGAGCTGACCTGTGACCATGAAATGGTCACAGGTCGGCTCAATAGAATCGGGAAGTGAGCGAACACATACCGTCTCTTGCTCACTTCCCGATCATCTCCCTGCAGAGAGTCGAGACCGTCAGTCTACACTCACCACAGGTATATGTAAGTGTATCTAAAAACACAAAAATGTAACATATTGAGGATTACCCATTGTAGCTGTGGTGGCTGCATTTGTTTTCTCTTTTTTCGTCAGGCTTTGGGGGTTTTTTTTTGTTTTTTTCTCTCCACCTGGTAACACAGGCTGGACTCCACATCTTCATCTCCATTACATTGATTGGGGGAAGGTATAGATTGGTAGTTTGCAGGGGGGAAGAAAACATTATTTGTGCCTTTAGTTCAGCTCACAGCAAGTGACAAGAACATGACATTTCTTGCAACATAAACAGGCTACTTTCTGTACTTGCCGAAAATATTCTTAGCCAGAAAAATTATAACTAATGCAGTCACTCCATCTAAGGATGCGTAAACTTAGGTTGGAAGCTCTCATGGACAGAGCCCACCTAATCATCGTGTTTTAAATTGTATTCTAGCTGTAAAATCTTCCTTTGTAAAGTGCTGCACAAAAATGTGGCTATATATAAATCTTGTACAATAAGCTGCAATATATTACATTTTTGTAAATGTCATTTTAAAGCATATGCCAAAGCAAAAAACAAAAACAAAAAAATGCAGCACATCACAGAAATACATGTACATTCCCCATGATTTATCCCTTTAGAGGCCCTTCAAGTACAGAAAAATACCCGTTGATCCACCAGAAAAGCACCCAGATATTCGGTCCTGTTGTGAACATTTTTGTGAAATGAGTGGTGTCAGCTCTGCCATTTTCATTTGGTGAACTACTCAAGCACACTCACTTGCAGAACTCTACAACATAAAGCCTACTCATGCTGTAGTCCATAGTAAGAACTAGGAGGGCTCTCGGAGATATAAACAGAAGTGTGCAGAGGACATAGGGCAGCTCTTTATTTCTGGCAAGGTGAACAGGTTATTTTTGCACCCATCAAAAACATATAGCAAAACACTTTAATAGTATTTTGAAACAGGCAAAAGGGTGTAAAGAAGATAAATGTATCGTTTGTATTGTTAGGGTTTACATACACTTTAATCTCACATTAATGTAATGTTAAAGTCCAGCAAAACAAGTACATCAGAAAACAAATGGAAGGGTTATATGTGACCAACGGATTTACTCTTACTTCCTGTGTGGTCACAAGAGGAGGAAGAGGGTAAAACTCTCTGATGGGGACAAAGGTCACAATAAAAGCACTTTTCTATATAGCAAGGAGAGGTTAAG
>NW_017306555.1:926699-957998 GCF_000935625.1 Nanorana parkeri
GTGAGAGTGTATATATGAAATTGGTGAGGGTGATTGATATACACTAATTTATATTTATAAATTAGTACACATAAATAATGTCATACCTACACCCGCTGATAATCGCAGAGAGAAGACATTTTATCATATACTCTATTTATGCTTCTTTAAGCCAATATTTAATTGGCCAATATTTAATTGGTTTATAATTCTACAAAGGAGTGATATAGTGAACTTACCGCAAAGTTATTATTAGTCTTTCCGGTGGTGAAATGCTGTCTCGCATAAAGGTGTCCTGACGTTCCAACTTTACCAGCAGCAATCCGAGTAACTCGTCAAAACTGTAAATAGATATATATATATATATAGGTTTGTCGGCACTACTAGCAAATACATGAACAACATATACATATATTCCATTACAAACAATGATGCCACGTACATGGGACAGAACAACAATAAGCATAACAATTGTTTATGTACTAACCTATTTATGGACATGCGGGTAAAACTGAAGAACTTGTCCTCATGTCCACGGAGTGTCTGATACATGGCCCAAAACTGACCTCTTTCTTCACGGTTGGCTATTACCGGATGGACCCAGAAACGTCGCCTGCGATCCCTCCTTCTCCACAATGTAATTAAGCGCAGTGCTGCAACGACTGCTGCAGTCCTTCTTTTTGTCAGCTCCATAATCAATCCAAAATCACAACTCTCACAACTCTTTTCTGCACAACAGACACCGCAGGGTCTTTTGCATACAGGAAAGGGAAATGCAGAAAATGCTCAGGAAGTCTTTTTCATTGGACGCTTGCGGAAAGACAGGAATTCTTTTTCATTGGAAACCTCTGTTGTCGCTCCAAAAAGCGCTCCAAAACGCGCATGCGTCGCACGTTTACAATGTACAAAAACGCGCTAAAATCGCGCTTTAAAACGCGCAAAACGCCAGTAGGAAAACGCGCATATGACGCGCTTATGAAAAACGCCCAGGTGTGAATGGGCTGTAAGAACTTGTTTTATTTTTGTGTCCCAGCCAGAGAGAGCCTTAATTTCCTGTACAGTCACCAGGACACATGTGAAGGGCTTTGTACGTACACACACACACACACACACACACCAAATTGCCTTAAGAGGCCTAGGACAGTCTGGTGCTTGTAGTTCTTCAAAAGCTGCAGGACCTAGATTGGGCATGGCTCAGACAAATAGGCCTATGCAGTGCCATTTGTTTTATATCAATAGCAGGAACATTAAAGGCCTCAATCCAGTACAGGCTGGAATAATAAGGCAGGAGAAATACAATTGATGCAATGCCTGAATGTGAAAGGTGCAGATGGCAATGTCTTTAAAATTAAGACAGATGAAAAAAATGTAATAAAATCAGGAGCCGACATAGAAAGCAGCATTACGTTCTAAATATTCTTGAGAAGCTGTAAAATATGACAAATGGAGCTGCAATCAGCCAAGGCACGGAGAGAGAAGGGGGAGAGAGTCATGTATTTAATAAGCATTCAGAACACCACATATACATCCTGTGTTTCCTAAAATCGTCTCACTTCCAGAGCCTTTTTTTGTTGTAATTCTAGACTATAATTGGCCTGCCAGGGAAAGCGACTTTGGAAAGGACTGACAATCATAAGCACAAGGAGGTTAAAGATAGAAATACCTAAATGATGTACTGTAATGATCTCCTTGATGTTTTGTTTTACATGTCTCGGAGAAGCTTTGCAGTGTGTATGTGCTGGAGATAGGAGGAGAGCCACTTAATTATCTACACGCTGCCAATTCAAGCTGACAGGTACACTGCTGCAATTGGCTCAGTTAAGCAGCACACATTGTCCAAAAATCAGCCTCTGAAATATGGAGGAAAATGCTGAGAAACAAGGGTGCGAGGACTTTTTACCTCCACAAAGACTGTACATCTAAGTCTTTCCATGACTGGTACAATTTTCCCCCCCCCCCGTTGTGGAACAGAAATGACCTGTGTTGTCAACCCTGGAAACCGAGGTCCTGTGTGCTAGTTTAGCATTTCAGTGTAACTGGAAACTCCCCATCTGTTTCAGATGCACTAAAAAGTCCCCTTTAACATCAAGCTCAGTGGGACTCCAGGCTGCTGCTATTGGCATTGCAAGATCTGTACAGACCGACCATTAGGAAACAGTTGTGTCTCATACGGTTATCAGAGGCATGGAGATACTATATTTTCAGCAGCATGCGTTTACAGTTCATGTGCCTGCTAGTGGTAGTAGATTGGGGAATGGTTAAATTAGAGGTGGAAATCCTACTACGGACATATATCTCTTAATGACCACATCCAGGATTTGCCAAGAAAACATTTATGTTAGTAAATCTGCCTGTTCCTTTTCTTACCTTTTGTAGAAAAAAAGCCATAAAAAACACAAAACTCTCCTGGATACAATGGTAAAAATGACCTTTGGACTAATTCAAAGGTACCGAGTAAGAGGACTTTCACTTTAGAAGCTATGCCTAAAAATGCAAACCGTGAACAAAGGTCTAGTCACCAGTACTGCCTGCTGGTCTTTTTACTGGTATCCATGTCAGACGTGATTGGGATTAAAGAAGCAGCAGGAGATGTGCAGAAAGGGCAGCTCCACAGAAGTGGAGGCTGAAGCAGGGAGATGCTTACTGCAGGTCTTCAGGTACAGCTTGCTCTCCAGTAAGGACAGCAGTGAATAGCACAGTAGTGACAACATAAAAACTCACTCCAAATCTAGTAAGGCTAAGCAGCAGTGCCTTAGATTTCAAACTGTAGATATATAGCTATTAGGCTGAATGCAATGGACTGTCTAGGCAGAGGACATGCTCAGATAGTTTTTCAGGAGTAATTCAAGACAAAAAAGTACAATTTTCAGTGTAATGCTAGGGAACAACATTTCTAGGCATTCCTTCAAGTGACATTAAAGTCAAAATTCCTCCCCCCAATGTTATTTTAAAGACTTACTTGTTCTCTCTGAAGAGGCGATTAACGGGAGGACATGATCACCATGTACAAATACATAAATGGTCCATATAGTGAGCTTGGTGCCAAATTATTTACTTTAAGGTCACTGCAAAGGACAAGGGGGTACTCTTTGTGTCTGGAGGAAAAGAGGTTTAACCTTTGCATATGGAAAGGATTCTTCACAGTTAGAGCTGTGAAAATGTGGAATAGACTCCCCCAGGAGCTAGTTCTAGCGAGCTGTTAATTTTTTATTTTTTTTAAATCTGGATGTGTTCCTAAATGCACAGAATATTACTGGATATTGAGTTCTTATAGGTATATTAAGCATCAGAGATTGTTGATCCAGGGAAGATTGCCTTATGGGATCAGGAAGGAATTTTTTCCCCCTATTGGAGCATATTGAACCATTCTTTTGTAGGGGGTCTTTTTTGCCTTCCTTTGGATCAACAGTGGGTAATTGGGGGTATAGTGTTCTGTTTAGGCTTTTCTTTTTTTTCTCATATCTCTATAGGTTGAACTCCATGGACTTGTGTCTTTTTTCAACCTGACTATGTAACTTACCTTAAATGATGCCTCTTGATCCGATCACCTTCTTTCCAGTAGTTTTCGGGAGTCCCCCCAGCACTGGTGCCGGTCTCTGATCGCTGCGCTGACTGCTGGGTCTTCTGCATCCCACAGTGTCTGTCCACGGCTGCGTGCATTCACCTGCACTGGGTCTCTTCTGCCGGCCGAAGATTTCTACTGCACATGCGCCCGCCCCATCCTCCTGCACAGCCACTGAAGAATCTTCAGACAGGAGCGAGCGGCGGATTCACAGGTAAGCATTTACCTATTTGGTAACTTTTATATTTTGAATGTTTTTGCATATATCTACTGCTTGCTATACGATACATGTAAAAACAAAAGTGACTTTAATACCACTTTAAAGCAAAGTACATCTTCAACTTTTTGATTTCAGGTTCACTTGAAAGCTCTACAGAGAAATGAAAGCTTTTTCTCATCTAATGCTGCATCAGAAAGATACTGCTGCTTATTACTGACACAAGCCTAGCTTGTGCTAAACCCAAAAGCCATGTCTGAGACGCAGGCTGCTGTTAATGGCACCAACCAAGGGCAGACAGGAGATCAAAGAACAGTGCATTTTGCCATAGAACACGCCGTTTATCTTCGGAGAACTGAAGGGCATCATTCACTACGTGATTATTAGCTTGATGCATGTTTCTCTGCTCATCTCCATCTGTTATCCACACAGAACGCACTGAGACAAAGCCGCTTCCAATTTGGTCTCCTGCTGCAGTGCTGAGATCCAGACGAGATTTACAGCAGTTCCATCACATCAAAGTGCTAGCCTCTATTTCTGGATGACCTGGGCTTCTAATCACACGCTAACTCGTTTAAGCTCTCTAGCTACCAGAGTCTTGTGTCTAACCGACCAGTCTGATTCTCAAGCGTCCATTTTCTCTAAATCTCATTCCGTGCTACCTCTTACTAATGGGAGAAAACAGGCAATATTTCTTAATTCTGTCAACAGACAGTGTCACAGAAAAATAATGAGTATTTAGGTATCCATTTCAAGGCCTGCCCTATTCCTTTGTGACAATGACATCTTTTTGTTCTCATGAAATATCTAACAATTATCAGTAGCAATGTGACCATTTGAAAAGGACACAAGATAATTGGGGCTGTGTCAGCAGTCGATTGAGTATGAAGATGCTCTTAGGAATTTCCCAACATAGTAAAAAATCTTAACTGACCCTCAGTTAAGGAGTGCTTCTCATGCGGCACTTGAGTTGACTAAAACATGCGGAATGATTCAGCAACGATCATCACACAGTTGTGTTAAAGATTGTTTCATACATGTGTAAACAAGATATGGGCCATTATATCTATATTGCCAGAAGTATTGGCACGCCTGCCTTTACACACACATGAACTTTAATGGCATCCCAGTCTTAGTCCGTAGGGTTCAATATTGAGTTGGCCCACCCTTTGCAGCTAGAACAGCTTCAATTCTTCTGGGAAGGCGTCCACAAGGTTTAGGACTGTGTCTCTGGGAATCTTTGACCATTCTTCCAGAAGAGCATTTGTGAGGTCAGGTACTGATGTTGGACAAGGCGGCCTGCCTCACAGTCTCCGCTCAAATTAATCCAAAAGGTGTTCTATCGGGTTAAGGTCAGGACTCTGTGCAGGCCAGTCAATTTCCTAGACTCCAAATTCGCTCATTCATGTCTTTATGGACCTTGCTTTGTGCACTGGGACGCAGTCATGTTGGAGCAGGAAGGGGCCATCCCCAAACTGGTCTGACAAAGTTGGGAGCATGAAATTGTCCAAAATGTCTTGGTATGCTGATGCCTTAAGAGTTCCCTTCACTGGAACTAAGGGGCCAAGCCCAACTCCTGAAAGACAACCCCACACTATAATCCCCCCTCCACCAAACTTTAAACTTGGCACAATGCAGTCAGGCAAGTACCGTTCTCCTGGCATCCGCCAAACCCAGACACGTCCATCAGATTGCCAGAGAAGCGTGATTCATCACTCCAGAGAACACGTCTCCACTTCTCTAGAGTCCAGTGGCAGCGTGCTTTACACCACGGCATCCGACGCTTTGCATTGCACTTGGTGATGTAAGGCTTGGATGCAGCTGCTCGGCCATGGAAACCCATTCCATGAAGCTCTTTACGCACTGTTGTTGTGCCAATCTGAAGGCCATGCGAAGTTTGGAGGTCTGTAGCTATTGACTCTGCAGACAGTTGGCGACTTCTGCGCACTTCAGCATGTGCTGACCCCGCTCTGTCATTATACGTGGCCTACCACTTCGGGGCTGGGTTGCTGCTGTTCCCAGTTGCTTCTACTTTGTTATAATACCACTAACTGTTGACCGTGGAATATTTAGTAGCAAGGAAATTTCACGGAACACCTGAATCCAATTATTTGGAGCAGTGTCCCAATACTGTTGGCAATATAGCGTATCTATATTCACAATGGATTCAAACAAAGCAAATTCTTAGGGTCACCCTGAACCCCAACGAGAACAAAGTCAGGCCCACATTAAATTAAATTGGAACTACTGCCTCCCATTAAACAAATATGCCGAGTCAATTATACATGCATATGTACTTACAGCAGGGCTGGGCAAATCCCAGGAAGCGATGTCGCCAATGCTTCCTACAAATTACAGCTGGTGCCTAACTTCTGAGGTTTACTCTAGTTATTGTCAATGGAGCTGGCTCCTAAACATACACCTGCTGGCTTCTGCATCAAGGTGCCCACACACCTTGCGATAATCGTGCGATAATCGCGGGAAATCCCGCGATCGTACGATTATCGCAAGGTGTGTGAAAGGCGTGCGACCTCTGCTACTGTAAGGTCGCACAACTTTTATCTTAGTAACATGTTCGAAAACCAGCCGAACATCGTACGATTTTCGGCTGGTTTGTGGCATGTTCGCAAAATAAAAGCCGCACGGGCCGGTGTGCGCAAGCGCACACTGCTCGTTTAGCATTGTGGTCATCGGAAGCCCGCCCCTAAGCTGGGCGGGGTTGCGATCATCGCAAGTACGATCTGCCTGTCCAAGATACGTTTTTTTTAATTACCTTACAACCATCGCAAGACAAAAGTCTTGCGATGGTTGTAAGGTGTGTGCCCAGCATTAGACAGACTGGCTCCTAAATTTCATATTAATTTGCCCACCCCTGATTAACACAGATTTCTCTTAGTCACCCTACAGCAATATCTGTTAAAGTATCTATACTCAAACCTTTGTTTAGTTTTGAATAGAATGAGGAAAGGTTAGAAGACCTGCCATGTTTTACTGCTACCTGGTGCTCCATTACAGAGATTTACCTCAACTTTCTGTTGACAAGGTTTTACCAGACAAGACGCATGTATATTAGGAAATAAGAAGCATACAGACATATCCAGATGAAACAAAAAAAGATGAAAAAAGAACCCTTGAAGACTTCATTAGCAAACATAGAAAAACAAAATCTAATGAAACAAAAAACACAAACAAAGCCTCTGCTTTTATCCGGCATGCTTTTCTTCCTCAGGACCTATGTGGATATGCAAAAAAAAAAAGCCATTCGCAGGATCAACCTCTATTGATCAGCCTCAAAGTGAGAGAGCAGCTCTCCATCTGTCAAGTTTTAAACTGCTTCAATCTCACAAAGACGGCTGAACAATACCTGCCAGACAGCCCCATTCACGGGGCATGTGAGAGCAGCACATCTTCACCTATACAAGAGGTTTGTGAAGTATTTTATTTCAGCTATTATACGACAGTGTAACAGGCGGCATTGTTCTGTCCCAGAAAGGAGGGGAGCCTGTGTTCTGCAGAGACTGTGCAGGATGGCTTACCCTTGTTAACACTATGCAATGATGTTGGCTGCATGTACATGATTACCAGCAGCTCAGAAGGGGAGAGGATCACTGGCCTACATAAAGAGCCAAGAAACACTTCTCATACACAAAGCTGGATGCCTCCCACTGGCAAGAGCTTTGTTCTATCTAAACACTTTAGACAGAGTTTTACACACCCAATTACGTGCCATAATTTCATGGGTGTCACTCAGATGTGGCGGTGGCGGCCTCCATTTTCCTGGGAACGGCTCCTGCTCAGTCTCGAGGGAGACCGGAAACACTTCTCGACCACAAAATGGCTGTCGGGCAGAGCGCATTTCCTGCCGATAAACCGTGTTCTCACAAGGGACAGGTGCGCGCTGTGCAAATCAAACAATGGTAAGCCGCTGTATACGCCGCAGAACTGTAATAAAGCTTCAGAGGGCAAATAACTGACACTTTGATAACACATGCCTTATCTTTGCAGTTTGATTCTTGATGCAGTAACTATTTGTATCCTGATAAGAGGTAATAACACCTAGAAGAAATTGGCTGCTCAGTATTTTTTTTTTTTGCTGTGCTAGCACATACACAGGCCAGATGTGTAGCCGGCCAGCGTGCAGTTTCTCGGTCCATGACCAAGTGCCCGACTTTTTAGAGGCGGTGACACCAAAATGACCGTCATTTTGGTGTCACCGGGTGCGGGCCGCAACCCCCTTGTGACACCACTGGGTGCATGACCAGTGCTGTGTGAGCCACCTTAACAGTGATAGCAGCAGCCCGTCAGAATAAAATGGCTGTTTAACTCTATAATGACATTTTCATGCGCAACAAAATTGTCAAAGCTGGTGCTAAGAAGCCGCACTTTGTTAGCAACGCCGCAGGCAAAAAAACCTGGCTCCAGGCCTAAACCTGGACTTTCATTAAAAGCAATCCTGCGGCCCTATGCTTTTAAACTCCATTGTTTCACTATAACGCTGATCCTTGCTGAATGCTAATGAGTTTCTCTAGCATGCAGCTGCAAAAATCATCGCTGTAATATGGCATAACGGGGCCACAAAAAAAATATAAAAGACATGCCCATTTCCCTCCCAGAGCAATCCCTGGAAATCTTGCTTCTTTCTGGCAGGCCTGTCCTTTCTCAGCTGGTGCGGCTGTCATAAGGAATAGAAGGCAATATCTGGAATGAAGACAAACACATGGGTCAATGACAGAAGAGAGCCAATAGCTGTCAAGGCAGGAGCCAAATTCCTGTATTTCAATCTAACAATGTCGCCTCAGCTCGTGACCTCACAGGCAGGACAATCGGGGAAAAGCAGGAGGCCCTGGTATCTCGGGAAAGGCTGATAACGGGTTAACGGTGATAGAAGAACAGAGCACAAGTGAGAAATAGAGGTTATAACCTCATCTGCCAGGAAGGCAGGATGATACACCAAGCCTCAGTTCAGGACAATGAGCACAAAGGAAGCATTGATATAAACTCAGCTGGCAGAGAATCATCCTCCCTAGTGTTGCTTCCTTACTCATTAACCCTGAGGGCCAATGAACATGTTTATAGAATATAAATATATATGAGTTATGGAGGGAACAGGCTAGGTCAGCTGACAGATGTACTGTGATCAGCAAATCAGAAGCGGCACAGCGTTATATTGCAGAGCTGCAAGTGAGGTTAACCCGTTTGAGGCTCCAGTCAAATGATGGTCTGCTGATTAGCAGCAAAGAGCACATGCAAAACATATGGCTCAGGCATTTTAATTAACCTTTCTACTACGCAATGCTTTAGCGCAGACAAGCTTTATTTATTTAGGCTTGAAGCACGCTTGCCTTTCCTGTGAAAAAACATTAGAATCACACAAGGCCATGCTGAAATATCCAAAACATGAAAAGACGGGAAGCTACCGCGGTGCAGTGCGAGGTCACCGGATATAGGCGCTGTGTTTTTCACCGACAATTATCCCTGTACATTGTCACAGAGCACTGTATCATGACTGGCCTTGGCTACAAGATCACTAAACAGGGCATGCTGCATACAAAAGGAGGTCAGAGATCAGACAGCCCACGTCTACAGGCAGTCTATTACCCTTCATAGCCAATACAGTCGAGGCAGCCATTCTTTTGGCTTGGAGTTTCTCAAATCGGTGGTGCACGGCTCCTGGAGGTATACCTGAGAGGGTCAAAGGGCCCCTACCTGCTTTAGGGCTTGTTCACACCATGTCCAGATCATGTCCACACCAGAACAGTTTGTTCCCGAGCCAAAAGAGCATCCCAATGTATCCCTATGATATTTCTGGGCTCTGTTCACAGCATCGCAGTCCATTCTGGACCAGAAAAAAAAAAATACTGCTAGTTTCATTTTCTTTGGTCTGGAATGCATGGAAACGCATCAAAAATGCATAAAACACCTACAAATTCATGGACAGGGCCCTCCTTACCATCTTGTCTTGAATTGTATTGTGATTGTAATGTCTTCCTTATATTGTAAAGCGCTGTACAAACTATTTGCGCTATAGAATCCTGTATAATAATACAAATCCACTGGATTGCACATGTAAGCCCATTTTAAGCCAAAAAAAAAAAACGCAACAAAAACATGGCAAACCGCAATACTACATGTCCTAGATCTGGTCCGGAATATGGCGTGAACCTGGCCTCAAGGGCTTGTTCACACCATGTGCAAACCAAAACAGATTGCTCACGGACCAAAAAAGCTTTCCAATGTACCCTATGGTATTTCTGGGCTCTGTTCACACCAGCGCAGTCCATTCCAGACCAGACAAAAAAATACTGCTCGTCTCATTTTCTCTGGTCTGGAATGCTGTGGGACACATGGAAACGCATCAAAACCACATTGGACTGCACCTAAAAGCTCATGTTAAGCTTTATTAAAAAAAAATTAAAAAAAACATGCTACGGAACGCTGCAAAATCGCGGTAAAAATACACTGTTTGTAGATCTGGTCGAGACATGATGTGAAGATATACAGCAAGTGACCAGTCAGCTAGAAGGCACGGCCCTGGCTTCTCAAATAATATATGTGAATGCTTAGCTAAGTGTTTGTTTATGCCATGAAGAGGCAGCATGAGGGAGGAAATGCATTAGCAAGGCAAAGCTTACACAGGAATCTCAAGTAACCTGGTGTCAGATTGTGGAGGCAGAGGAGCGGTACAATCATACATTGAGGGGAATTCATCAACACAGGAGCAAACAGAATCTGGAGCAGTTGCCCAACCAGTCACCTTCTCTCGTCAGTTTGTTCAGTTAAGATTTGAAAATGAAAGAGAGAAGCTGATTGGTTGCAGTGCACAGGTGCTCCAGATTTTGATAAATTCCCTTCATGGGAGGGAATTTATCAAAACTGGAGCAATTGTGCGTGGCAACCAATCAGCTTCTCTCTTCAGTTTGTTCAGGTAACATTTAAAAAAATGAAACAGAGAAGCTGATTGGGTGCGGTGCACAGCTGCTCCAGTTTTGATGAATTGCCTTCATAGTTTTTTATATTACATTTATGTTTTATATGTTTTCCCTTACGTTAGGCATGGCTATTGGGCACCACTTGCAGTACTGCCATCTGGTGGCTACTGTGTACATCATAAAAAAAACACTATACAAAAGATACAAAGACAGCTCAATAAACGTATACATGAAATGGTTGCTCCCCTTTCATTTGATCATCTACCAGCTCGCAGATGCCCTTTGTGTGATTTATATACCTAGGCTACATAGGCTTCAGCAAAACATTGCAGTGTATAGAGAAATAATTGCATGACAGCTCAACCAACATTTATCCCCAAAATATGCATCATGGCGTCCTACCTTGCATAAAGATTTAATGTAAAATATTGCTGGCAGCTTATCTGTGCACTTTACATAAGTAACATTTATATGCATACAGTGCAAATGTACTTTACTGGCCACAGCCGCCGATACTCAGGGCCGACATGTAAACCCCTGTCACTTAGCATCCTTGGTTGCTTATTTGCTTAGCCAACTCATTCCATCACAACCTATACAGATTAGTCAGTAATTACACCACGGGCAGAGCAGAATGGGGACTTGGAAACCTTTAGAATAATCAGGTAAAGAATAATCTATAATCCCCTGTGTCCTGGAATGTAATAAATTACTTCCACCACTGTGGTGAAGGCAAAACTGGCAGTAAGCGCAGTATGCCATTAAATGTGGGTTAAAGGTGTGCAAAGTGAATCCAGCCAGTATGACAATAGCACAAACCCATGGGTAATCTCTAGGCTGCTTGTACAGAAATTACAGACAATTGCAGAGCAATACGTTTATGTTGCTACACTGATCAGAGCTTTGCTTTCCTCCTGACGCAGGGGACAAACATTGCTGCCATATCACGCCAAGCTATCTGCTATTCCGGCTGATGGTGGAAATCAATAGCCCCTGGTGGGAAGGGTGGAAGCAGAGCTGCTAGTGGATAACCTGCTATAAATCAATTTGTTGCCATGGTGAGGTAGAGTTTTCAGAAGAGGGAGTAAGTGGGGTAAAGGGAGACATGCATCCGCTACAAGAAACAACAGGTTACAAAAACAAGTCAGCTGCAACTGATGAAAGCAAAATGAAATCTGTGCTGGATGATCACTGTGCTGCCGGTAATGGATCTGTGTTTAACAGTTTAGCAAAAAACCCCGACCATTTTACACAGTGCTATATTCTTCATAGGAAGGAAAGAATCTAGACTGGCTTAGAGGCAAGCAGGGCCTGTTATGGTGCAGTATTGGGTAAGGAAATCCTTGGTGGTGATTTAACGCAGATAGGACTCGAAACCTTGCCACCAGCATTATCTTCAAATATGTCTACAGCCTTTTTTTTAAAATTGTGGATGGATTGGGGATTTGTTCTTACTAATATCAGGTCTGTATTGCTGTCCATGTCATTGCTGGGGAGATTCATCCAATTTGTCCTGGTGACCACTCTCACTGCAAAAGAGTGTGATGGCAAAACCAATATACTGCAGTTGTCACCAGAACAGGAGGGGATGTTCGATGTCACCGAAACAGATATCCATCTAAAAATATGTTTCTCTTCAACTTGGAAAGATTTTCTACTCAATTCTTGTTGCGACTTAGACAGGAAGCAATGGGAAATCTACCCATGAAAAATTAAAAATAAAGATCTTAACGCAAGCTTTAAATATTCCCTGCTATATAAAAAGAGATAAAAAAGGTTTTGTCTTTAAAGTGGAACTTTACCCATATCTTCAAAACAACAAAGTAACCTTTACAAAGGTTTAGTAATGCCAATCTGCAAACAGATAAACCTAGATAATTGACAGCTTTTTAATTTTTGCATTCCTTATTTTTCCTTTTCTTCCCCAGTCTTGTGGCCATTCTAACTAGCGGCAGGTTACTAGATCTCCCTTTACTTCCCGGAACTCTGGCACATGTGACTAGGACATATGTCAATGCACATCCTCTCAGGGGAGAAAAATGCCTTTCCCCTGAGATCTCATGAGATTACACAAGATTTTCCAGAAATACTCTGCTAATGTGACCTTCCCAGAATGCAATGCTTGGGCACAATACATCATTTGTGCCAAAGTGGACCAGGAAGTAGGAAAAAATAAAATTGTAAGTAAAATAAAAATATATTTGTTTAGCTAATGAATGTAATATGAATCAGCATGCAGAGCTGTATGCTGATGTGATTTTTAGTCAAAGGGGGTAAAGGTCCACTTTAACAATGCTTTTTTAAGGGAAGGGTTTTTAAAAAAAAATTTATAAAGCGAAACTGTTACCGTGTATAATTCATTTTCTGCTGTCACTTAACACCATGTCCTGTTCCCATATCTTCAGAGTAGCCCTTCAAACCCATCCATCAGTGCTCAAACAGAAAGCCTAAATTTAGCAAAGATGGAGCTCTGCCAACTATTAAATGGGGTGCGTCTATTGGATACTATATTCAAGGCAGCTTGTGTGGTAACCCTAGCAGGATTTGGGGGATTCTGGGCTACACAAAATATAATTTAGCCCTAATTACAGGCATAAACAGTCATCCTATAATGCCTGCTCTAAAGTGATATTATCCATCAATGCAATGATATACTGTGACAGGTTCTCTTTACACACATACAGACGAGGCGAAATCTGCCACATCATGTATTATGCAACGGAATTGTTTCAACTGAAAGCTGCAACATCATCTTTGTTGAAGGTAAATTATTGATCTTAAGCAGAAGTGAAACAAAGCACTACTTATGAAAAAAGGTTATGATATTGGTTCTGCCCAGTCCACTACCAAGGCAGGCAAACCACCATGCTATCATTTCAACTGGCCAACAGTTAAGATCTGAAAAGCTTTCCTACAGAAATATTTCTGGGATAGTTACACAGGTTGGGAAAGGGGGCATGGAACACCTCTATGGGCTACAGAACCTGTAAATATAAAGTACAACCAGACAAGTTAAAGCTGAACTATGGTATGGGGTCAGGGTTTTTCCCCATAGTTCCCCTTAGGGTAACGGGAGGACACAAACTAGCATCCTCCCGTCACCCTAAGCTCAGTATACTGAGACACTGCAGCTGAAGCGGATCCCGACAATTATGTCTGGATCCGCCCAGCTGCGTGAGTGACAGCTGGCTCTGCCTATCTAGAGGCAGAGCCAGCTGGACCCGCCCCCTCCCCCGTCCGTTCCGCTAGTCAGGGCTGGAGGATCGGAGCGGGGGGAATCCAGCCACTCCCCTGTCACGGCAGAGAGCTGTGACAGGATCAAGAAGTGAGCGAACGCCGGTATGTGTTCGCTCACCTCCCGATCTACTGAGCCGACCTGTGACAGTCTGTGTCACAGGTCAGCTAGAACTATGAGGTGAGTGAAAAGCACTCACCTCATAGTTCTCCTTTAACATGAGGTGGGATAAAAGGAAGCAAAGAGCCCTCCACCGAACCACTGAGAAGCAGAATAGAGCCTTCTTAAACAACAAGGTATCTGTGTGTCTAACTTTTATAACAAATCCCAAAAAAAGGGATTATTTCTCATTTTAGGATAGTAGATTGAGCCATGCAAATAAATGGAATTATGTGCCAGTGGCCAACCATACATTTATACTATTAGGCAGTAACTGTGCTGTAAACCAGTGGTTCTGGATGCACAGCTGGCTCAGGGGCATTAAGAAAATATTTTCCCCCATCCTATTTAAATTGAGGAATAAACCCTATTTGCTTAGGATGAGACATGCAGATACATTTTAAGGTAGTACTGTGATTTGAAATGGTATACTTAAGGACTTTTTGGGTGCTTTTAGTCCACCTCAATATAACCTGTCTGATTATACTTTCTCAAGGCCTATTTATGTGCTTTGCACTGCAAGCTTTGATAACCATCTCCTTGTAAACACTAAGCCATAAGGTACTCTCCAAGATTTTCATTACCAATATGAAAAGCTGTACAACGGTGGCAGCAGCAGCAGCAATCTCCGTCAAATCAATGACAGCATTCCATATCGCCAGTGATTGGCAGGCAAGCGCTCACAATGTACCAGAGCAGCCACAGGCGGCATAAATTGCTCACTATCAGAGGCTGGGCAAGCAAGTATTACTTCTGAATTCCCCAAGAGGCTGCTTGAGAAAGAGCAGAATCTCATCTGTGTAAGTATGTGTAACCTTTACGTGTTCCTCCAGAAACAGAGGGCTTAAAATTGCAAGCATCACTCCAGCCTCAGTGGGCTAAATATGTTATTTGTGTTAAGCTTGGCCTCACGCAGGGAGAAGGCCTGTGATGCTGGGAAGTACCGGGTAGGTAATGACACATGATGGTGAAGACAGTCATTTATTTTCTCTCTGGTACAAGCTGTTTCTGCATTTACATCACTTTAGTTATCCACAAAGCAAACTCCTGTCTGCTCAGGAGAACAACTAAATTGCTTTCATATGTTTGCCAGAAACATTTGTCTTCCATCAGACAAGAGCTGGACAACACTATGTACAATTCAGGAGTTTGGAAATGTTATTGTGGCCATAAAAAGCACAATATAGCAAACTGGTGCTCCCGAATTTGAGCATTGCTTGCTGTAAAATCGGCTTTTTCTCATCTCCTAGGGAGATAGAAAGCAGCAGTCAAAAGGTGCTTGTCGCACAATCCGCATCCCTCCGTATAAATGGCTGTCATAGGAAAGAATGGTGTGCGCTCCTCTGTCATGCAAGAATCCCTGTGGGTCCCAAGGCTCCGACTACTTCCTCCAAGTCCCATTTCCATTCTGGTTTCTCCACCCCAAGAGAGTCAGTGAAAGCTTTAAAGTGAAAGGGAAGATGTATAATGATCACAACAAGAAATCTGATTTCCAATAATGCTTCCTAAACATACAAACATTAGAACAGGAACCTCTGGTCAAATCTAATCTATAAAAAAAAGGTGGATTTTCCAACTCACTTTGGCCCCATCAAGACAAGGACATAGCTGAGCTCAGTCTATAAATATGTTCGCAGGAGCATAAGGAAAGTGAATAATGAGCATATGATATACGACACAGGAGCTACCTTAAACTGCATATACCTAACTTTTTGGTGGCCAGTTTCTCGATAAGCTTTGGCTTCAAATGTTCAACATACTCTGAAAGCATGCACACACTTCCAGGTATGTGAATAACTTTCTCCCCCACTGCTCCCCACAAGCTGCCGGAAAGGTAAGAATATGCAGCTTCTTCTATTTGCAGACAAGTTTTTAATTCTGACAGGGTCACTTTAATTTGTGCAATGGACTGCCCAATAACAAAGGGGTGTCTGCTGGTAAAAACAGACATAAACCTCTTACTGGTATTGCTACCATGCTAGCATTATTTACATTGGCTGTCCAATTCCCTATAAAGAAAATTCTAAAGTAGGGCTGCAACCAACAAATCGATTCACTCTCTGGCTTAAGCGATTCCAGTGCCATGTGCTTACAACACAATTATTTAAAAAACAAAATGTGAGGAAAAAAAAAGTCCTTTTCGGTTTTGGCCTGACAAATTCTGCTGTGGGAGGTGCATTGCAGTGCCATTCATTTCAACGGCACCCCAAACGCGCCTCCCACCCACAGTGTGATCGCCTGCACTGGAGCACATGGTACAGCAATGTCGTGCATTCCAGTGCAGTGCAATTGCAAACAAATTTGCATGCAGTTTTATGCTAAGGTAAACTTTGTTTGAAACACTATGTTTGTGTATTTAATTTTAAATTAAGGATGGTAATTTTTTTTTTTTTCGATCGAAAAAATAAATCTGCCAACTAATTGATTATGAAAATAATCATTAGTTGCAGCCCTAATTCTAAGAAGACATTATATTGTCCTCCAGCTACCCAGAGGTCACATATTACTGTTTGGAAAGCCAGACAATGTGTGTGTAACTAGCATTTTGAGGGGGGGGACAGACGGACATATCTGGCTCACTAATTTACGCTGTTCTAAGACCACAAAAGGGAAACGACCTGGGCTTTGAGGGCTCAATGCATGGCTTGTTCCCATTGTGCATGTGAGAACATACGGTAAAACCGATGTCACCAGCTCACCAGAAGAACTTGCAGGAAAAATGTGGATGGAGAAGTGTCAGGGTTTCCCAAATGTCCTATTGCAGTGACGAAGGGGTCATTATGTGGCTCTAAAATGTTGTATTCCCTTCGTACAAAATGAATGTTCTTCCTACGATTTGCTTTAGAGTGCTGGAGATACCGCTATGTTTTGGTTTTAATGCACTGAGGACCCATTTAAAATGAATGAGTAGCCTTAATGCAACATTAACATGCACACATTATGAAGTGAACGAGCCCTTGCCAGCAGGAAGTCAGCCGTGCACTGGAAAAAGCCCTACCCCACCCCACCCCATATAATCCATCCACCCTTGTAAAAGTTTAACTTTTAAAACCGACAAACATATTTGCAAAGATTGTTATTAGTTGCATTATATAAACCAGCTCATAATTTAAGGTTTTACAGACCGGACCAGAAAGGATATAAACACAACCTACATGACATAATACCTTTTATTAGCTATAAATAAACTTGAAATAAATATTAGGAGCTTGTTTAAACATCATGAATCATTCCACCTATAGAACATGCTTATGTGTGGACGCAAAAGTGGGAGACGTTTTCAATCCTGTTTACTCAAATTCCACTGCACATCTAAAGCACAGCATGAAGATAATAAAGCTTAAATTTTATTGCATACACCAGCGTACAATCTATGTCACAAACTTAGATGTAAAATGCAATTTGCAGGGTTGCTATGAGCAATATATTCCCAAATGAGACCTGGGGACTATTAAAACTCTGCTTCATAAGCTTTAGCACCTGAATTGCTCACTGTAATTGGAGCAACGAAACTCACAATCGCACGGCTCTCATGCAATGGGCTCAGCAAAATCAATTTAGCTCCATAGGGGTTTTTCTGTGGAAACCAATCAACGCTCACTTCAAAAATCACAAAAAGCATTTAAGCCCAAGTCCATCTAACACTTTGTGTTGTTGTTTTAGACAGTATGGAGAAGGTTTGGTCAGGTTTTTATTGCCATCTGAATTCCCCTTAATTCATGATGTGCCACCAGCACAGTCAATGTAGTGAAATCTCTCCAAACAGCATATGATTTTTTTTTTTTATTTAAAAGGGGGACAGGTTAGAACCCAGCCACAATAACAACCAGACAATGGATCTAATGCGGGAGTTTTCCAAGATATAGAGACCTTGTCACCAAACCATGTCCAACCAGATAAACATACTGAGTAAAGGTACCAACATACCCATAAATCAGGCTGGTTGTAGTCTCAATTTTTCTTTCCTAGAGTGCATGAAAGACTTTATATTTTCAAGCATCTCAAGGAAGGTCAGAGGCTGTGACATACCCAGCTTTTCCCTCTCCTCATACCAGAGGTCCATCAAAGTCCAGGCAGCAGTCAGAGAGCATTGCATGACATGCAAAGGCTGTCAATGCCGATCACAGGAGAATTTGCCGGCTACTGCCAGGACCTCGACTGAAGTCAGGGCCAGGAGGGGAAGCAGCTGGGTCTCTGTGGACAGTATAGCCTCAGACACACTCGAAGTGTCGGAGATACTTAAAAATATAAAGTCAATTACTAGCATGACAAGAGAGCAGGACAAAGATAAAATACAGCCTGCCTTGTGTCTATAAGTACACTTACTTCCTATATTTATATGGGTATGAATGAGGTGGTGAAAGGGCTTCTTTAAAATCAGACTAGGAAAACCTTGTTTGTTTATTACCCATTTTTAATCCCAGATAAGTCAGCAGCAGAAGTATATGCAGCATGCATGCCCTGCCTCTCATCAAAGCCTTAGCTTGGTCACATGAGGTGATTATTCAGGTTTAGGGACTTTTTGGCTCACATAAATGCCTATAATGTCCTATAAACAACTTTTAGGATTTCCTTAGATCTGATCTGTTAGATCAGTAACAATGACCAGTTACTATGTAATGCAAGTGCCTTCTTAAACAAATGCTCCAACTGACACAGAGAGAAGACGGCAGACTACACAGTTACTGGTAAATTGCGCTGATCTAAAAGATCAAAATCTAAGAAAAAACAACTGGTGTGTGGAAAGCTTAATGATAAAATCAGCCACATTTATACTTTAGAAGCACATATCTGCAAGAATGTGCTCATAAACCACGGTGATAAACAACAGATATGGTAGGATATGACCCCTGACCACTTTTATGTAGCCAATGGTGCTGAAAGGGCAACCAGACTGAAGAATATAAACATCCATACAGTACACACAATACCCTGCTCCAGCCACATTTACGAGGCAGGTTTGCGAGGAAAGTAATGCTTTATTATAGAGATTGTTCAAACTATGCTATGTGCAGCCACATCTGTGCATACTTTGGGTGATTGAGTCATTTTCAGTGCTCTGTGTTTAGATTAAGTGAAGGGAAATATGAACGATTTATACCCAACACTATAGCTAAATAAACTGAAGCAATACCATGTGCTTCTTTAACTGCATTTATAACAAAGTGAACATGTCAGCCATTTTAAACCTTCAAGAGTAAAAGTCCTGTCCGAGAGAAAAAAGCTGCGCTAGCACATGCAGTTTGTTACCAGGGGAATTTTATGTTCCCTCCCTGGCTATTCATACATGTCTGCTGGAATCTACACTAGACGCATTGGTTCATGACTTCTACAACAGGGCCTGCAACATCCCAGGAGCCAACGAAAAAGAGAAAAAAAGCTTTAACATGCTAATGAAATCAAATGTTATTTTCATTTATATTAAAATGTGTAGCTTTTATTAAACCAACACCTGGTGATTCTGCCACGAAGGTCCCTGTTTGGGCATTCCCTGTTATAGGGTGACGATGCTCCCCATCTCCTAGTCTCCCAAGTTATCACCTTATCATAATCTCTACTGTTGTCACGATCAGGAAACCTGCCCTGAGAAATTATATGCAGCAGCTGCCAGAGCGCATGTAGACAGGAAGAGGCTGCAAATAGCCTACAAATGATCAGCAGCATAGAGGTCACAAAGGATGAACAAAAAAGTAAAAACTAGGGATGCACCGATATATCGGCCGCCGAATCATATCAGTCGAAAATGTCACTTTTGGCAAAATTTTTCTGCTGAAAAATGTCTCTCCTCCCCGCCGGGCGCTGCTCTGTGTCCCAGCAGGTAGGAGAGAAACTGTCACAGGAGGCCGAGCGCTGCGGGAGGAGAGCGATGTGAGCAGTCGGCGTCTCTCCTCCCACACTGCTCAGTCTCCTGACAGATTAGGAGAGCAGCCGTGTGGGCGGAGACAGTAAGTGAGGTCACAAGAGGCCGGGCGGCGGTGCGGGGGGAGGTGTAAGCTGTCAGATCAAGCTCTCCTCCCCGCACCGCTTGCTCAGCCTCCTGTGACAGCCAATCCAGGAAGGAAAGTGAGTACAAACACTCAGCAATCACTGTTTGCTGAGTGTTTGTAAATAATTGAGGACATAGTATGTATACCATGTTCCCAAATTATGAATGAATGGCAAGTGATCTACATCACCTCCTGTTCATTCATGATTGTGGATATGGTAAACATTCTATCTCCACATGTTATGAATGAACAGCAACACTCAGTATAGAGGATTCCTGTTCATTTATAACTGGGACTGCAGAAAATGAGATTGAGGACTCTGAATTCTCAAGTTCTTTTTCTATTTTAAAAGGGAAATATCTGGGGTCTGTTTAGACCCCTAATATTTCTCTAAGCCCCTAAAAGTAAAACATTAAAATTATTTAATAAAAGTAAATAAAAATATTTAAAAAAAATAAAAAGTTAATAAAAATTTCGGTGCACCTCTAGTAAAAACCTTATTTTATTTTCTTAAATGGCAATTGTTTATTAAACAACGTGCTTTAGCAACCATGCCATTCAGTTAGGGTTTACATCTACTGTAAGCTTGCACCTTTTTATATCTGAGCGTTCCCCCAGCTTGCTAAACTTGATGGAGCTGAACCGCCTCATTTCTCCTTAACAATATGTCCACACCTGCTTGCAGGATGTGATCATCTTGTTACAAGCCTAGAAGTGTTGGGATGAATTTAGCATTAAAAAAATATAATAAAACCCTTTGAATAATTTTTTTTTTTTTATTTCATTTTTACTAGCACGCTTGGCAATTTGTAAACATTTCCATAAAGCACTGCTTTAGAAATCCAATAAAGAGCTGTCATTACAAGCTGTGCAATTATGTTCTGTAGTGACTCACTAATGCCTTCGTATTCCTGAAGGTAGTATTTTCATTATAATACATACAACAAACAACTTTATTGCTACCATCCCCAGAGCGCACTCTGCAAAAGCCTCTTACCTCCTGGCTTGTACACCACGTCGTCTTCAGTGACGTAAGACGTGATCTCCCCATTTGTGGACCGTTCGTAACGGGACTTTTTCTTTGGCAGCTTTTTCTTGTTCTTGTTTTTGGAGGCCTCCTCTGCCGTCATGCCGCTGTTTTCATTGTCCTCGTCCTCACTGTGGTCGCTCTCGGCGTAGTTTTTGGCCCCGCCTTCCAGCGTGCAGCTCCGCCGTGGGCGAGAGTTCTCGCCGTCGCGGGTTTTATCTCGTTTTTCTCTCTCTCTGTCCCGGTCTCGATCCTTGTCTTTGTCTTTTTCTTTGTCGGCCGTCATGATTCGCCACGTGCCTTCTTCTGTCCTCTCACGGCTGGGCCTCCGTGAAAGGTAGACCGTGAGCCTGGGCTTCAGTCTTCTGAATGTATCACGCAGTTCCAGGAAAAATTGGACCACTCCAACAACCCCAGCGCTTCAGAAAACTCTGCACAAACAGAAGAGGAAAACAAGTCATAAATACCTTGTGAACAAGCCTTTAGCTTATAGCAACACGATATTACAAGGGAAATCGTCAGGTTGCAAGTGCTACATGATATCACTTTCTACATGTATCCTAGTCAATAGCCTTGACGCAACAGAGAAAATGCTTTTACTCCATCATTCTGCAACATTAAGGTCAGAAGGAAAAGTCAACCATGTTACCAGCTTATCGCAACAAAAGTATACATAATGTTTATTTTTAACTAAATACACGTTATCGAACCTGCCAAACATTCTAGGAACTGCTGTCATCCAGAAATTATGTAGTCCTTAAAAAGCCTCAAACTGCCGAGGATAAACATTAATTCAACCCACAAAATGCTCTTTTCCCTGGACAGAGATGATGGGACCACTAATTGGGAGAAAGTAAAAAAAATTGTGGTGATGAATGTTCACAAACTCCATTCTATCCGTCTGAGGGCTTCATTGGCTTACCTCTACACAGGCTATCCCCCTTCAGTCTATCATGAATGCTGCTGCTACACTCATCCACCTCACCAACCGCTCAGTCTCTGTCAATCCCTGCACTGGCTCCCATCCCGGCACTGGCTTCCAATAGCCCAAAGGATAAAATTCTAAATATTAACAACGACTTACAAAGCCATCCACAACTCTGCCCCCGGCTATATCTCAAACCTGGTCTTAAAGTATTACCCTAACCGTCCCCTCCGCTCTTCCAAAGACCTCCTGCTTTCCAGCTCCCTCGTCAACTCCTCCCATACTCGCCTCCAGGACTTCACTAGAGTCTCTCCCATCCTCTGGAACTCTTTACCCCAACTTGTCCGACTATCTCCCACTCTGACTCTTAAGACTCATCTCTTCAGGGAACCCTATCCCACCTCAACCTAACCACTCAACCATCATGTCCTCAAACAATTCTTCCCCACACAGCTACCTCCTCATGTATCACTTCACCCTCCCTTTTGGATTGTAAGCCCTCAGGGGCAGGGCCCTCCTTACCATCTTATCTTGAATTGTAATGTCTTCCTTATATTGTAAAGTGCTGCGCAAATTGTATATAAATCCTGTATAATAATAATAATAATACTGCAGCGGGTCATATTTATGGCCCTCCAGTTCAAGAAAATGTTTCTGTCATTCATTCCCCATATATAACTCAAGGAAAGGAAAAGTGGTCTTCCTTTATAAAATAGTCAGAGGAAGAGGCGATCAGCATTGCCCTTGACAGCCAGACCTTCCCTTTTATTCTTTCACAATGCTTAAGATGCTTCTTCCTTCAGACACAGATAAAACCCAGTGTGAAACTTACAATAACCAGGTGCTTATTCATTTTTAATCCGACCTCCATAATAGTGGGAAAATGGTCATGAACAAAATGCTCCCTAAAAGCAACTATTGCTATTCAAAAATATTGACATAGAAGCTCCCTGCAAAAGATGACTCTTTATGCTACCTCCAGCTTTATCTACAGTGCAATGTGTGGGATACCTGGCTCCCCACCATGCTAAGATCCCTCTGGCGGCTACTACACCATCACTGTATGCTGTAGTACCCTTGGAGCCAAGGATGGAAGAACACCACAGCAGGGGGCACAGGCATCAGACACGCTCAGAAAAGTCAGATACAGTGGAATAGGGATGTGCAGTCCATGCAAAACTGTCAGTGATATTTACATCCAGCCCCAATCAGCTGCAAACCAGGGCATTAGCCACCCTGTAGCTACATGTAACAAAGGGGCAGAGAATGCCCCGACCACAGCTGACTGGGCCGAGAGGGGGATGCGTCACTGACAGATTTGAGTGGACTTGGTGTGAGCCTGGATTGATCAGGTTTGGCCAAGGCCAAGCACATTGCTACTGATGATCCTGCTGGAGGCCATAGCTCTGCAAGACACCTAAATTAGGACGTACCGTCCACCAGAGGTAAATACTAAAAGTTTTCTTTTTTTTTTTTTTTTTGCAGGATGCTTCTTTTTCATTTTTGGGGGGGGGATAGTATCACTTGAAAGTAGTGTGTCTGAGATGACCACACTATGCAAAGCATGAATACTGCCAATCCATTTCACAATATTTATTGCTTAGTGACATCATGCAAGCATATTTATTCAGGCATCAAAAGACCATTACTTGGCTCAGAAATAGCAGCCAGAGGGGAAAAAAATGGAAAGATAATAAAAAGCAGTAATTCCCTAAAAAAGAAAAAAAAAAAAAAAAAGACAGCATCAAAGATATAACTGCCACTGTGTATTGGAACAGAGGAGAAAAAGTGTTCTTGTTGCCCAGGAACTATTCTTTGACGAGAAGAACAATGATTAGAGAAGCGCCTTCCAGGTCAAACATAAGCAATCAAAATCCGAACAGCTCACGGAGAATGAACTGTTTCCAGGTGATAGGGCTTTGATTGTAATGTAAACTAAGCAAAATGTCAATGGGCAGCCAACGGGCAGGCCCTTTCCTGACTACAAATTGTAACGCAAACATTTGCAATGATATTTTCACTTCAAATACAAAAACACAGCTTCCTCTCCTGCCTTCCTGTTGAAAGTCAATGAAGCTAAACAGACACGCAGACCTCCCTTATCTTGCCTGTGAAGCTTAGTGGGCTCTTTTTTTTTCCCTTTCCAAGACACATAGTCTTGGCATGTTTTGAAAATGATGAGCGGATCAGACAGACTGACAACCCGAACAATACATCTATTTATATTTCCTAACACCCCACAAGCTGGAGCGGCCCCAGCAGAGCCGCCGAGAGGAGCTGCAGGGCCTGTGATGGGAAAAGAGCACAATCATTAAGCAGACATAGGATCTAGTATTAAGCACCTTATTAGGATTAAACCTCCGTGATCCTAGAGGAAATGCTGTGTGAATTAATCCTTTATTGCTTTCACAGATTCATATCTCCAGCAGACCCTGAACACTTTGTCTCCCACAATGTCAGCCAACAGAGCCTGAACAGCCAATGGTGCCTGGGCCTGATTTCCCTTCCTATTGTCCTCATAGGGGAGATAAAATTGTTAACCGCTGTCATCTGCGCTGTGTGCCCTGCAATGTATCAACTCTCCTGCCAGCAAACAAAAACACTATGCAGGCAAAATACAGAGGAGGAGGAGAGGATGCCGTCAACCTTTTTCCCCATTACCAATGCCTTCAATATCAGTATAGCTTACTTATTCACAAAGCATTCAAGTTTTTTTTGTATACTTTATTAAAATGGATATTTACGTGCAGGACAACAATGGTATAAGACTGCAGAATTTAACATTACACTTGTAGGTGCAGGTTGTACTAGTGAAAAGTGAGGAAATACCAGGAGCGGCCTCCAGAATTTAGAAAATGTCTGGTTTTCCACAAAGATTTGTAAAGAGCTGCATTCCCTTAGTTGGCCATACACTACTGACTAGGCCAAGCACACAGCCACAGTAAGTAACAAGATTTACATGACTAATGAGCTTATTTGCAATTGGCATAGTTGCCCAAGCATGATTGCCACCCTCCACCTTCCTCACTGGCCTTGTGCTGGGCCCAAGCACGCTTATATCGTACAGACCACAGTGACACCCCCGTCCATGCTTTATAAGTGCTCAGTGATCCCTAGGAACTCAGTATTTGGGCACAGTTAACAATCACGCAGATGCATATCATGCTTAAGTGCAAATGAACCATTCTCATGCCTTCCGCTTCAAGTTTACCAAAGAATAGTGCGCTCAACTGTGCCCGAGCACAGTACAGTGTGACCACACTAGATGTACTAGACTTTTGGGGTCAAGCATGCTCAGGCACATAATGGATCTTGTAACTAAACCCTATGTAATGTCCTAGCCCGCATCTCAGTTCAGGAAGAAGGTGTCGACCCAGCATAGTACCTGAACAAAGGTGGCTCCATACTGCTGGAGAGAAAACCCAGATGGAGGCTTTGTCTGGAAGTGCTGTAACCTCTGAGGGCAGATTCACACCATTCTCCGGACAAGATCTGGTCCGGAAAATGGTGTGAACCTGCCCGCAGCTCCACTGCATTCCAGACCAGACAAAATGAGACATGCAGAATTTTTCTTGTCTGATTTGGAACGGACTGTGCTGGTGTGGACAGAGACCAGAATTAGCATAGGGATACATTAGGATGCATTTTGGTCAATCTGGTCTGGAGATGATATGGATGTGGTGTGAATGGGCCCTGAAAGATATAAATTGCCTGGAAGTGTTCCGCATACATTTTACTCAGCATGCACACAACATACCATAAAAATGCTATTCACTATGTACTTTAATAGAGAATATCCTATTCCCTAGGTAGGCGGATGCAACAAAAGACGCATAGGACAGTTTTTACCATGACATCTGCAGTACTAGACGGACAACGTACAAGGGCATAAAGGCAAGTCTAATTTGCTCACAGTCTGCTCCTATCTTATTCCACAAAAATAAGGTTTCATTTAAAGGCCAAATGGCAAAAACATAAAACCAAATGTTTAGCTAATTTAAACACATGGGAAAGTTAGAACCGCACTGAATATATTTAGACAATAACAGCAACCTTTACCCCATCTTCCTTCCCAAGAACACAGTGTATATTCCGAGGAATCCCAGTAAGATCTATAATTGGTACAACAATACGGCTTCATCTAAACACGGCAAAAAATAATGTCCAACACCTATAATTTTCCTGCTGTTCTGGAAGAGAGAGGAAAACAGTGACTTCAGGGCGTTGTAAGTGTCACGGATCTGGTCACTGAACCCAATGTGCCATTACTATGAAATTACAAGTAAATCAATTTAGCCTTCCCTGAACAAGCCTGGTGTTAAGTTCTGCTGTTTTGGGCAGGCATCCATCCAAAAAACGCCAGGCTTTGGGATTTCAGCAACGCTCTCTTCCCATCTGTATAACGTCTCAGTATAAAATGTTCCAGATACAGATCAGGCTGCACGTCAAGATCTCTCCCTCCCTCTTCAGCCCCCAACGTTTTATCAGGCGGAATGAGCAAGTAAATAGGGTGAGCAAGAGCCTTCCGTCAAAAACAGACAACGGCTAGAACGGCTGGGCTAAAATCGATGGCCACATCGCTATTCGGGGATATTTTCCAGGCAAACACCGCCAACTTGCACTGCACCTTCTATACAGACACCCTGGGGAAAGCACAGATACAATCAAAACCACCTAGACTGTAGCGTGACTGGCTAGGAATACATCAGACTATGAGAGCAGAGGGAGAAACACAAGGTAGATTACAAAACATAACACATATTCCATCTCAGCCGGTCCTGCTGTGAACATCAACGATGAGACTCAAGTGCTGCCATTACCTCAAGACCACCTGGAATCGAGGAAAGGAAAAGCCGAAATTTAAACAACTCTCCTTCCAAAAACATGATTAATAAAAAGCAACGTGTACAGCAAAATGAGATGTTACAGAAAGCAGAAGAAAAAAAAAAAGGAGAATGTATTCAGAGAAGGCACGCTGAGAACACTCAGCTCTACCTGGCACCTTCTGACACTGCATCATTGTACTACAAATACTCAGCATAAATCAAGCAATCAGGGTTCTGTGTCACACATGTGAATCTGTGCAATCCCAACTCCTTACAGGGAAACAAAGGTGTTATTTTCAATTGGCGCACAGTCGCTTCAATTCACACAGCCACACAAGTTACAAGTTGTTTGGTTTAAACAAATGTGGGGTCAATCTTCTTCCGCAGATTTAACTGTGGGAACCTCATCTCACACAATGCAATTCTATCACCTCCTTAAACAGTTCACTTTCCTGCTCCCCTCAATAGGTACCTCACTGAAGCTCACAGTTGTCATGAACCTGTAGCTAGTAGTATTTCAGGGAGCCAAAACCAGTGTCATAGTCTTTGTAAGCTGGCTTATCTCAAAATATGCGCAGTATTCATGCCATGGAAATACCTTTCATTTGTAGGGTTTCATTTAGTTTGGGATGGAGTAGAACCTCTGTCACTGCTGTGTTCCTGCACCAAATTTTTCATGGTGACCAATTGCGTTGAGGACTAAAAGCAGGGGCGTCCCGAGGCTGGGTGTCACCCGGAGCGGAGACCGGGTGACACCCCACCGTGACGTCATTGCACGTGCCGTTGCCGCTCGTGTGTGCCGTGACATCGTGCATGTGCAGTCGTCTTATGGACGCCAGCAGAGAGAGGAGGGGACGTTCACCCAGGGAAGATGAGGTTTGCCGCCGGGTCCCCTCCTCTCTCCTGACACTGTCGGGATCTCGGTCCGTGACCGAGTGCCCGACTTTTCATAGGGGGCGACACCAAAATGACTATCAGGTATGACCGCCGCGCCCTGTGACGCCACTGACTAAAAGTAAGGGAACAATCTACAACTGAGTTGTCACCAAACCATGCATCTCCATTGGAAGGTTTCCAACCACTACTTGTTCTGGGGACAACGGTCTTGGGCCACTTTAACACGGCAGGCTGTCAGTTCCAATCAGCAGCGGATCCGTGCATGCTCGCAGCATTATGGATCCGATGTCAACGTCGTGCCATCCATGTACGTCCAGTTTTTTTCCTCCATCTTGCAATGGAGGGAAAAAAACTAAACTTACCAGACCCATGTTAGGTATATGGGGTCCATTTACATCACATTACCCCAGCTCTATCCTGATCGGGTCCCCAAAAATGGAAATTTGTTTTCCGGACCTGGATGGAGTCGGATAAATCAGATGTAAATAGATGCACATCCATTTAGATCCAGCTGCCCACAGACTAACATTAGGCTTCCAAATCAGATCTGCCTAAAAAACTGATCTACATAATGAGAATGCCCATGTGAAAGGGGCCTAAAGATAATGCTTCCTGTTGTGTCTACAAGACAGATTGTCCCATTGAGACACGGACAGAAAAATAAAAGCAGTCAGGTTTTAACTCTTTCCTAATCTGTCCAAACGGTTAAAAGGTCGCCTTTTCGTCCAATATTGATGGGCAGTGTACAACCACAAATATTGTACAATCGTACAATTTGACTTTTCAGCATGCTAGAAAACTCCTGTCGAAATCGTAGAAAATTCACAAGGTTGGTGGCGTTTTCGTACGTCAAAAAATCGCACCATTAATACTGCTCATGCGCAAACGAAAATTTGTGCCGTCAATTAACGAAATTCGGCCAGGTGATTTTGCTAATGAACGCCAATTGAACTGTGCGATGGTCGGTGTATGATGGGGCCGCCGTATGAAAATCGGACGACGGTTTGATCATCGAACGAAAATATTCGTCCCATGATTGCAAGGGGTATGGGCACCTTAACATTAGAATTCCAATCAGATCCGCCTAAAAAAACTGATATACATAATGAGAATGCCCATGTGAAAGGGGCCTAACGATAAAATACATCGCACTTTAAAGATAATGCTTCCTGTTGTGTCTACAAGACAGATGTAAAGACAAATCGCCCCAAATGAGACACGGACAGAAAAATACTCTTCCCTAATCTGTCCAAACGGTTCTGCTTTAGGTATACTTGGTAAATGTAACAAAACAAAGGTGAATGTTAAAATAAGCTAATTAGAACGCAAGACTACCTTAAAACATTATACTTTTGCCAACCGAGGCTGTTGCGAATCGTGTTCTGGACAGCATTAGTGGCTCCCTATCAGACTATACCGAATTACAAGAGTTAATCTTTATTTGTGGTCCCTCTGCTGCCTGTGAAAGGTCACAGAAACATTATCTGTATGAGAATATACTAATTGCAGTGACAGCTACTAAAACAAATACAGCAACCAAATCTCCATGGGCAGGACCCTGCCTGCTGCGGGCTACGGTGGCCATTTCTCATAGGGAAGGGTCTTCTGAGGTTGGGTATACATGTTACAGCAATTTGCACCAGAGTGCATAAAGAAGAGATTGTGCGGCAGCTGGCACATATAGTTACTGCAGTGCGAGTAGGTGGCATACATTACAAACATTCTGAATTATGAAAGGCATGGTTATGTTGTCCTTGTAGCTCTTTCTCTTCAAGCTATATAGACATTACAGGTCCCCTATGAGGGCACTTTGCAGACACTCGTACAGGGGACGGTTTTGCCTGGCCTCCTTAAACATAGCACTGGGAGAACAGCTATATAATTCACCAGGAGACTGGCAGAATGGTCGCTTGCGCTGCCTGCTATGATACAGAAACTTGAAGCTCAGCAAGGTCTCCGAGGAAAACGGAATAGATTGCACTGCTCGGGGAAATTTGTGGTCATCAGTTTTCGCAGGGAGGCTGCGGACAGTAACCTTACAAGGTGATTAAACACTCTTTATAACAAATGCTTGTAAACCTTCCCAGCATCAGATCAGTCCACGGTACGGTTAATGCATTTATTCTGGAGGCTTGCCACAAACTCAATGAGGCTCTGAGAGCAGATCCTTGGTTTGTGGGTCATGAATCCTGCCCTGGGTGATTGGCGACATCCTGCACCTACAAATGAAGTCTGTGTGCAGGAAAAGAAGAAATGAACCAGATGCCATCCAACGGACATTTATTAAGGGAGACAGACACAAAACAGGACCGGTAAACGGATTAAAAGCACAACTGCACATGCGACCTAGTTCGGGGGCAATTAAACCGGCTGCATAAATATCAAATGAAAAGGTCAGTGCCGGCAGTCTCACAAATAATGGCATACAACCTGCGAGCTTGCTGCATCCTTAGGCCTTAGCAACCAGACAAACCGGTGTTCTCCACAGCCGGGCTGCCCCTAGCAACCAACTGCAAAAACAAAAAGGGGCGGGGTCTACAATGCACTGCACATTCTCCATGAGAAAAACTCCGCCTCCATGTTTGCTAGATGCTTGCAGCGGCTGGATAAAGGGAATAAAAACCGAGCTGCTACCTAGCAGCCCAGTCTTAATAGGGCCACAGGCCGGCCAGTCATCCAGCATGGTAAAGTATGTACGCTCATGGAATATATATGCAGCCTACGTAAAGGCAACCTGGCAATTAGGGAAATCTGTAGGCACTGACAGCCCTTCCCCTAGAAAATGCTAGTTGCCTGACATTTTAGGTTAGACATACGCGAAAAGGAATTCTTAGTGTCCTTTGATTTTCATTTGTGGCATGCTTGTTCCAGGTCTAAACACGGCACTGCTGAAGCCAAACACAGCCAGGAAAATAGAATTTTTGGAGGAGGCCACCAATGGGAGATTACACATATCTCTCTCTCTTCATAGGTGTATTTTAATTAAGGGCTTGTTCACGCCAATTGCGGTGCATTCTAGAGCGGTAGCTGCTGAAACGCACCGCAATCACCAACAAAACATTCCCCTGCGTACTGGGGCGGGAGGGGGCGTGGCAGTGCATTGAAGTCAATGGCACTGCAGCCTCCCCCCACCCACAGTGCGATCGTTCCACTGCAAAAGCAAAAAATGCTGCATGCTCTATTTTTGGCGCTTGCCGTGGGACAGAATGCAGGCAATGTTTTGCCATGCTTCCGATCGCACTGCGGGCGGGGGGGGGTTGATGTAGGGGGCATGGCTGTGGTGCCATTGACTTCAATGTACCGCCCCAGAACGCAGCAGGAAGTATTGTCAGCGATTTCGGTGCGTTCCAGGGTACCGCTCTGGAACACATCGCAATTAGTGTGAACAAGCCCTTAATGGTAGCAAAAGAACAGGAATTTCTTGAGGAAGACAAGACCCAGGAGCAATAAAATGATGAAAATGTCTGTTTATACACAAGTCTTAAAAAACAACTTCTGATTGCCGTGGTCTGTGAAAAACACTTCCAATTGGCTGCACTTGGCCTTACTGACTATA
>NW_017306555.1:958014-975467 GCF_000935625.1 Nanorana parkeri
GAGGCCAGAAATGCTAAGAATCTATTCATTTCCCCGTCTAACATCCAGCAGGTCGAGAAGTGCTGAGCTGGCTCCATATATCACAAACAAAACAAAGGCAGCACTGCTTTCAAAATGCTCAGCAGATTCACTCAGAAAATTGCAGACTACCAACCTAACATGGGTATAAAGCAGCTACAAGATCAATACAAAATATTGCACGGTGTGTGCTTGGTCCATTCCCTGTGGGATGAATGAGAGAAATAAATCAATCCCGATCAATTATATCATGATGGAATGAAGAATCTGCACTGCCGGTATTGTATTCAGACAGCTGCAGTACCCGAGGCTGCCTAAATATACAAACAAGTGACTGCATCTGATTGGGTGTAGTCACAGTTCAGCTGACAATCTTCCATGCGCCTCCATTGATTTTGCAGTCTGCTTTTGTCAAGCTGCACGGTGCAGACAGGACCACCCATGGCTTAACATTTCAGCCAATTCAACAAGAATCTGTTGAAATTCAAGCTATGTATGACCAGTTTTGTTTTTTAGCATGTTAGATTTTTATTGTATGACCAGTTTTAAAAGGGATGCACCACAGAGCTGTCCCAAGTGCAAATATTAACAGCTCCCCCAAAAATGGTTATCATAAGCGGTTACTAGAGGAATCCAGGAACCAGAAGATATTACATACAGACCAAAATGTAGCTGGTCTACTTTGTATATCCCCAATGGTAAAACAGAAGCAGAGAATCAGATTATCCACCAATTTACAGGAGAACTGATAATGCACTATACCTGGGAGCTGAATAGGTCATATTCATATAAAATGGCAAATACCAACATGCAGTAACACAGCAACCAATCAGAAAGGATCTTACAATAGTAAAGTGGTATTAAGTCATGAAAACAGAAACCTAAATTGCTGTTGTTTTGTACTTTTGTTAAAGAATTCAAAGACAAAACTTTTTCTTTTACATTATAATTTTTACAATTGGTTTGGAGTGGTGAGGGGGCTAGAACCTGTCAGGTTTTTATTGTGGTTAGTGTCACCATTGGGTAGATTAGCGCTATATTGTCCTGATCACCAGTGTCACAATTCCACCTTAGTTCCTGTCCAAGGACAGGAAATGACGAGAAATCGCCTCAATAGAGACAAAAAAACAGAGAGAAGCTCTAATTCTTCCCACTCCTAAAAATAAACTTGTGCCTGAAGCGTGTCATTTATATGTTAACCATTCACTATATGTAGTATGCTAATGCGCTGTATCGTATACAATTGCCTTTTTTTCAATAGACTTCTTCTTGTCACCTTTATGTTTCCATCTTTTGTTGTATCTCAGCTCTTCTGATCACCTGCACTGTAGGAGGTACCTGCATCCTAATGGCCACAACAGTAAACCTGTCCTGCATAATACGTCAAAATGAATACATTTTAGCCGTCTTTAGAAGTCCATGTGACAGGGCCACAATGCAGGAGCACAGGGACAGAGCGTTGTCACCCTATCACAGACGTTCTTGCACCAGGACCTGCCTGGCAGGATCACCAACTACAATTTTAATGAAAGCTGCAGACTTAAAAAATTGCTTTTAAAATGACATTAATATGCTAAGGCTTATATGAGATTTCAGTGATCGGGTATATATGTGATCAGTGTCCTGACCAGTTTCTTGTGTATATGCGACCAGTGTCCTGGCCGGTTTCTTGTGTAGATGTGACCAGTGTCCTGACCGATTTCTTGTGTAGACGTGACCAGTGTCCGGACCGGCTTCTTGTGTAGATGTGACCAGTGTCCTGGCCGGTTTCTTGTGTAGATGTGACCAGTGTCCTGACCGATTTCTTGTGTAGACGTGACCAGTGTCCGGACCGGCTTCTTGTGTAGATGTGACCAGTGTCCTGGCCGGTTTCTTGTGTAGATGTGACCAGTGTCCTGACCGATTTCTTGTGTAGACGTGACCAGTGTCCTGACCGGCTTCTTGTGTAGACGTGACCAGTGTCCTGACCGGCTTCTTGTGTAGACGTGACCAGTGTCCTGACCGGCTTCTTGTGTAGACGTGACCAGTGTCCTGACCGGTTTCTTGTGTAGACGTGACCAGTGTCCTGACCGGTTTCTTGTGTAGACGTGACCAGTGTCCTGACCGGTTTCTTGTGTAGACGTGACCAGTGTCCTGACCGGTTTCTTGTGTAGATGTGACCAGTGTCCTGACCGGTTTCTTGTGTAGACGTGACCAGTGTCCTAAACCGGCTTCTTGTGCAGACGTGACCAGTGTCCTGACCGGTTTCTTGTGAAGAAGCAACCAGTGTCCTGACCGCTTTCTTGTGTAGATGCGACCAGTGTCCTGAACGGTTTCTTTTAAATGTAAATTCATGTTTAAATATGTAAATGGCTGCTACGCAGCACAGACAAAACATACAGAAGAGGGACAGGAGGAAGTGACAGTGCAGGCGGAATACCCTGCGTCTCTCTCCCTCTGCCTGCAGATCTTCGCACCTGGAACTCATTAGGAGGATGACGGGGGCCCCCCCCCACCACATCCGTTTTGTACATGAATACCCAGCTAAGAAATGTATGTGCATGCTTACCCCAGGAACATTAAAGTGCAGGGCGCAGAGGAAGAAAGACGAATCTCTTGCTGCAACCTACAAGCCGGGAGATAAAATATTCACAGCAACACCAAAGTGTGTGGAAGTGGAGCTCTTTTCTTGTTTCAGCTGGACAAGACAGATAAATCTTTTAACAAGATCTGCGCTGGTCATGTGTTCCAAGTACTTTATAAAAACACACACTGACTGGATTATTCGTCTGCGTAACCGCTGCAAGATGAAAGGAGCTCTGTGCTGTACAAATGCCACATTGAGGTGTGCCTGCGGTAGCTGGTGGACATGAAAACCTTTTCAACTGTACCAGTCCCCTGCACACACTAGAGGCATCAGTGCGACGGCCTTTGCTTATTATTTCAATGCAGCTCATCAATCCATCATTATTAAGCAATGCTGACAAAAGGTAATGTGGCCCCGGGATCCAGATTCTTGCTGACATTCTTCTAACGAAGGTTACATTCTTATCATGCAAACTCTGTGCAACCAACATTTATTAAAACTGTGTAATATAAAGACCCACTGAAAATTCCCAATTTATATTCAATCCAATCAGGCAGGCCCTTGCACTAGATACTTCTTGGCAGATCTTAGGGCCTGTTCACATGATATCAGGTCCTAATCAGGTGCGGATCTGCAGACGCGGTGCTACTGATGCATTGCGTTTTTGCCGCGTTCCGGGTTTTAAAATTTTTTTTTTTTTTTTTGCTGGAGTGGGGCTGTCCGTATGTTAGATGCAGTGCAGTGCGTTTGACGCGTTTTGCGTTTCCGGTCCGTTTCCTGACCGTACAAAATGTCACATGCAGTATTTTTCTGTCGTAACCTGAACGGACTGCGCATGTGAGAACTGTAGCCCATAAAACACATATGGATGCATTTTGGGTGCAGGAGCGTACGGATCAGGTCAGCACAGAAAACGGACGTCGTGTGAACAGGCCCTAAAGGAGATTGTACAGAATATTACATGTGTGGTAAGCCTAAAAGGTTCCCGTTTGACAAATGAAACACAGTTCTTTGCGTCTCACATGCTCCCCCTCCCAGACACTGCAGCTCACAGAGCATCTCTGAAACAGAGGCAGTGCAGTTAATCCAGAAAGAAGTGGGCAGGACTGGGTGTGGCCAAGTGTTGATTGACCAGCTACAGGCACGATGCCAGCCATTTCCCTTTGTCACCCAGCTTCCTGATTGCCTGTAAAGCCGGTGTTCTAGCGAAAAAACACCAGCTTAACTTGCCAAGGCTGCCTGCCTTCCTGACCAATCAGGAAGCCAGGTGGCGAGTCATAAGGTGTTGTCCGGCTCCCTGATTAGTCAGTAAACCAGGCTGCCTAGCAACAAGTGAAGCTGGCTTGCCAGCCAATCAGGAAGCCAGGCAGCACGTCATGACCCACCGCCCAGCTTCCTGATTGGCTAGGAAGCCGCCTTCATTTGTTGCTAGACAGCATGGCTTCCTGACCAATCAGGAAGCAGGGACGTGAGTCATGACGTGCCGCCTGGCTTCCTGATTGGCTGGGAAGCCAACTCAATGCTCTCTCAGCACTTGTGTTCAGAGGGCGATCTCCCTCTGACCGGAAGTTCCGGTATCGAAGGTAAGCATTTGGGCGAATAAGAGTACCCAAATACCCGGTATCGGCACCGATCCCTATACTAGTATCGGAATCGGTGCATCCCTACTACCGACCAATGAAACCATATCACTGTCAAAGCAGAGCTGTTGTAAATGATGCAATGTATGGGCTGGGTGAATAGGAAAAAAAAGAATGGATTTAGATACATGTATAAACGATAGAATGAAAGCTGCTGCAAAAAATATAGTGACAAAAAAAGTGACAAGGATCACGTTTAAAAAAACAAAAAAAACAAGGGAAACATTCAAACACATTTAACATATTCCAGGTCCCCCTGAGCTCTAGAATGCTACATGGCCCAATGGCCTACCTTTTGGCAATACAAATCCTCTGGTAAGCACCGTCTGATCTCCAGATCTAAGGAATTCGCTGAAGGCAAGATGTCTCAACTATCATAATTGAAGCACACCATCCCAACCCACTCTTCACAATAACATATTACAGGCAGTGTTATCTAAAGTATGAAAGCGGGCATCGCAGCTAGTACTTCAAAAATATGGACATAATCCCAAAATTCAATGTAAATATTCCGGGGGCTTACAAGCATTACCAAAGCTAGAGCACCTTACTAAGATATAATCATCTATTCATCATTGACTGCTAACCATTACATCTGTTCTTTTCTGGCAGAAATCAGACCTCTGTGATGAGACTTAATAATAGGAAATCACAAAAGCCCGCTGCTAAGGGCAAACACACAAGCTGTACATGCATCCACTGTAATGAGCGACAATACCGGCATGAACGGCCAGAGAAACCTCTAGAATTTCCTCAGTCCTACAATGCCATTAATGAGTTTATAATTGCGCTTTTATTAGTCCAACATCTACCAGCTGAAATGGTTTGTGTCCTTGCGTCGAATGACACAATGCATGACGGCTATAGGCATACAGAGAGTTCACATAGGTCTAATGGATGGTAATGCCATTCTGTTAATTTGCCCTCTGGCCGTTTGTTACTGTATGCAGAAAGACTACGCATATAGGAGATGTTCTCCTTTCATGTCAGATGGTCGGATACATTATCATTATTTTCCAGCTGATACCTAACCCAGTTCACAGCATGCTTCACATTCACATCCCATTCATAATTCAGTTATGTTTTGGAGTATCAAACATGCATTAAAATCCTGCTGTACAAAAAAAAAGATTTCAGATGTAGGCATGTATGAGTTATAACTAGAGAAGTTACTTCACAGGAAGGGAGATCAGACAGGAATTTTCCCCTCTATTGCTGGCTGAGAAAGCTAATTTGTGGCTACCACTGAACATTAGAAGGTGGTCATGACTCACACCCTGGACTGGAAGTTTGCCAAGTGCTGCATAGAGCACCATAAACATAAACACTTATAAAGGAGAAATGAAGAAGAAAGAGCAGGAGAACAGTAATTGGGGCATGTTTTATAATGTGGCTCATAATGTTACCGCTATGCTGTAGGCCAGCAGGAGTTGGCCTGCAACCATACAAGTAAAGATGTCGTCCGCACATCCAAACCCAAAGTCTACCTGTCAGACTTGTCCATTAGCAGATGTCCAAATCTATTGCAGACTGATATGATCTTGCGTACAAAAGGCATTATAAATCTCAAGTTTGACAGGGGCAAAGTGATGTCTTCAGTCAGTTTAATAAAGAATGAGCTTAGAGCAAGAAATTAAAAAATGAATGTGTACCAAACATTCAAGATTCTAGTATGACCACAGATTTTTTTTTTTATTCCTTGGTCATGTTGCTTTTAGACGTGGACCTTGTTTGGCCAATACATTGTTAGGGGGAAAATGCATGTCTCAGTCCCTCAGAAACACACCCCAAGGCCCAAGCAAGTAAGGGATGGGGGGTGGTTAGCCCAAGGCTAGAGAAATCCCAAGAACCAAGTATCCATCAAACCTTAAAAATTAGAGCTGGCGCCAAACGTTTGAGGGTTTTCTCTACTTATCAATAGAGCTGGCGCCTAAAAAAATCCAGCTGGCTCCTGGATTGGATAGACCGGCTCTTACATAAAATGTGATGTTGAATGACATGGGTCCATCAGCTTCAACCTATATAGGGTGCATGTGTGTGAGTGTGAATATAATGCTAGGAATTTCCATAACCCTGAATTACATATTAATTTCTACACCCCTGATTCAGCCCCATACAAATACAGACTTTGCGAAAGTTAAATGGTTTCAAATCAAATATAGACGTTGTAAAAATTCTGTATATGTATATGATTTTGGTGGTGCACAGAGCATACAATTAGAGCTGTTGGGTGCTCAATCTACAACAACATGTGGCCTACGAAGTTGACATTAACATTTTTATACAGAGACCTATGCCAAAGCAAAATGACAGTAAAATTTATCTCCGTACTTATCAAAATGCATCTAATTTTAGATCAACAGGCAATTCGTAAGAGTTAACAGATGAAGATCACACGAACATCTGAAGACATTTTATAAGTGAACTCTTCCAGTGCCTCAGCTCTTCTATTCCGTAACGTCTCCTTAGAAAACTAAAGGCTTCAAAAAACACAATGGAAGCCAGTTTAATGACACTGCTCAGAAAGATCATCGTGGACACCAGCTTGTCAGATAGGCAGGAAAAAGAGGCCAGGGACACAAAGGTGCAATTAAAATGGCTAACCATAATGGCAAAGATTGAATGTAATTAAAGAGGGAGGTAGGCAATTGTTATGGAAATGAACCCTTTCTGTTTACAAATAATAAAAAACAGGCCGATTATCCTCTACACACAATGGCCCCATGTCCTTTTCACATAGTCTGAAGAAAAGATTTGATCTCATTTCTCATTCTGCTTGAAGGTTGCTGCCCAAAGCAAAAATAAAATTCTCCCATCAGGGATGCTTTTCCGTTCCTCCATCTATACTCCACAACCAAACTTGACATTAAAAAAGAACTTTCAAAAACCATTCGTGTAAGAGACTAGCAACTGTGGTCACACAGCGTGTTTAAATGTGCTACCAATATACTATAAAGGGTGCGACAGCAACACCCCCTCAGGGGGCAGGGTCATGACACCCTACATCTGTAGTATGTCCCCAGTCCTACAGGCTGAATGAAGCCAGGCATCTTTTGGTATAGAGAACGCACTGGTGTGTGCCCATAAAAACAAATGCATGGGGTTGGGGCTTTAATTGGAGCTGCTAAACCAAATTATGATGGATCATGATGAATTAAAAACCATCAAAACTGATATACTGAGATGATCTGGATGTCAACATCCAATATTTGCAGTCACAGACTGTACAGAATGAAGGGAAGTGGTGTTCTGAAGGGAAATCACGGCCTTCATCTCACACTTTTTTTTTAATCCTCTGTTTCACCTTTGCAGATTTTTTAAAAAATATTTAAAAAATGCAAACGTTCTGAAAATATTTCGATATGGTGTTGTGAATATTTTATATGGGTTATGTTGTTAACTCTTGGCACCTTCCTATGCAAGGCTCAAACAATTCATGGAAATCGACGTTGAGACCCAGGGTAGTGCATGTACTCATATAATCAGATATAAAAGCATTTCATTTGTTCCATACCAGTTGACGCTGAGGGGAGCTTATATATGAAGAACACATTCTACCCAACTTGTGCAACAAATTCAGAGCTTCATATAAACCTGAAAACTGCTTGGTGATCAGTTGCATAATGATTGTGCCAACTGGATCAATGAAACTGTGAATGACGGGTGGCTAAACTGCTGACAGCTAGGTATTTCCGCTGTTATACCAGGTCAAAGATGGCATCATACAGAGATCTGCAGTCGCTAAAAGAAAGCTTATAATGGTAGCAGTATGCCAATGCGGGCATTGTTATAACACACGCAATACATTTTAAAATGCAACTTCGGGTGCAAAATTACCAGCATTTAACCGGCTAAATCATACATTAAAACAGAGATGTACAATCCCAGGAGCTCCTAACAAGTGACAGCTGCCTCCTAACGTTTGAATTTTTCTCTAGTCTTGGAGCTCAAAAAGTATCTGTACTTGTACCGAGTATGGTACTTGGTATCGGTGCATCCCTACCTGAAACCAACTGCTGTCAAACTATTGTTCTATGTCAGCCTGGAAGGAGGCTGAAAGGATTCAGCTTGGTAACAGAATGCGTCTCCACATACGATCATAAAAAACGAATCAAATAACAAAAACGCACACTGAAGAGCAATTCCACACAAGTGAAAACTCATTATAAGGCTACTGTTACCAAGCAAACACGGAAACTATGCTTAAGTCAAAAGTTCACTTAACATACCTTCATCCAAGTCAGATTTTCACATGCCACCCAACACGAGTCTACTTCCTAAAGCTAGTCTGTTTCTTTATCACCAATCACACTCACATCTGAATGGGTGGCTAAAATGATCCTCTGAATACAGATTTTGTTTTCCATACATCAGACATCAAATAGCTGTAAGGGGCGAGCTACAGAATTGTTCTCCATCACAAATGTGTTCTCAGATCACACGATTACCAACAAAATGGTAACAAGGTTAAAAGATGCATTACAGTGTTGCCCGAGTGAAAACCTAAAATACTGAGGAGGCCAAGCTGGGCTCCCTATAATAATTTTTCCTGTTCCAGTGAGATCTACGGCGTGCACCTGCAGCCACTGCGCATGCACGGAAATACCCTATCCATTCTTAGGGAGCGGCCATCCATCACTGGGAAGCATAAGACTGCCACAATGGACAGGCAAGTATAAGAAGTTGGGAAGGGATTACATTAAAAGGATGACAATACAAAAGTATACTTGGCCTTTAAGAGAAAAAATTCCTTTTGCTAAATCTGGAAAATAATTCAGGTGATCATAACACATCCAAATTGCACTGTCCTGGCCTTTTACAGAAGTTAGATTACAAAGATATTGCCACTTGTCTCGGGGGAAAAAAAAAAATACCAGCTTTTCTACTTATACCCACATAACACGTCTTGTGTGGGTGTGTGTACATATACACAAAACACATGGAAAGATATAGAAACAAAACTATATAAAGCACATAAAACACCGCATACTAAAAATATGAAGCCACTGAAGATTTAAAAACAGACGTGACAGGGTTCATGAAGGATTTCACCGTGTGTGTGGTCTGTGGGCATATAATGCTACAAGTATGTGGCGACTCACACGCTATCCTGAACAGAACGCCATGGTTGTACGCTCAGAAAGCAGGTGTCTGTCATAAGGAGTTACATTTGACCACACTATCACACTGAACATACCATTTAATGGGAACAACAACAAAGCTGGCAGCGCTGAAATAAAAAGCCTGGAAGGCGGCAGGGGAAAGAGCCCCGCAGCCTGCTTGTTACATGGCAGGATGTTTTTCATGCATCGATGCACACATTACTGAAGCTCCAGCCCATTTCACAGGCTACTAGCAAAGTCATTAGGCCATCACGGATCAACGTTTTCACCACTAAATTATTTACAAGAAATTCACAGTGTTTTGTTCTGTGTCTTCTAACAGATGTTCCTTCAAGAATACTCAACCGACACACAACCATCAATCACCTACACATCAGAAAGAATCCAATACTGGCCATGCCATCACATCCACAGAACTCCATAATGAAGATCATTTGTTCTATAGAGAGATAACAAAAGACCAGACAAAGGAGGACCTTGTATCAGGATCACATTTATTTTTTTTTAATGCTATTTTTAGATATACAATTTTAATTGAAAGTGTAAGTCAAGTGAAAACTAATTTTCTTTTGTTCCTAGATATACAGTGGTTCCTCGGTTCACGAACTTAATTTGTTCCACGATTCTGGTTGCGAACCGAATTAAACTGTGTTCAGACCGCGATCTCGACTAGAGGAAGCCACGACCATGTGTCAGAGCAGGGAAGATGGCTGCGGGTTGTGTTTGCCACCCGATGCGGAGTTTGCGAACGGAAGCAAAATTTTGCCAACTTCCTGTTCGTGAACAGAAGCGTTCGTGAACCGAGGTACCACTGTATTGGGGAGGGATTACAACCCTGTTGCATTACCCTTTTATCCATGGCTCCAGCACTGGAACTACACAGCTGAACACCTTTCCAGCCCAACAAATGTTCAAGGTCAACAAATGCAATCACACCAACATCTCATCCAAGTAGCTGATGAAGTACCACCAATCCCCCGAACATGTTGAATTCCAGGTGCTAACATGTACTCACCCAAGCCTAAGTACCATTTAGCCCTTTAAGTTCTAGAAGCAAGATGAACCTTCCAGATCCTAAACTACGACTCTCAGGTATGCCTTCGTAAGCGTCTCAACCCTCAAGAAACTATAAATTACTAATGCATCCTGGCATTAGAATGATTAATGTGCATGCTGGTTCTCATAGTTCAACAGCCAGAGGGCAACCTGTCACACACCTGTGAACAGTATTTGTGCAAGGTAAATTACAGGTCTGAAAAGCTTAAATCACACCCCACCCTCATATTTCTGTTCAGCAAGTCAAAAGTTCAGGCACAGGATAATAATTTAGGCATCTGGTTTTGATCATTTTGTTCAAATGCATGTGAACTCTCCATGACGTACCGAGATCCAGGGTGACAGATTTTCTTCCCAACTTTCCTGTAGGAATTCGGAAAGATTACAGGCAATAAAAAGTGCAAACATCAGGGAAATTGCAGATAAAATCATGTAGATAAAAATGATCCAGATAATAAAGACTCCACTTGACCCTGATGGGGAGTGCAATGTAAAAAAATAAAATAATTACTTTTCTGCCATTGCCGTACATAAGAACTAGACAGTAAACCCAACAAACATGTTTTATTCTTGCACCAGTCAGTGCACAAACGTTTCCCAGCAACAGACAGGTGAGAAAAAATCTCCACAGCTAGAACACCATAATGAAAAATGTGTAACTCCTCCCCATTCCATCTAGAAAGATTGACTGGAGTTTGGCTTCAAAGCGCAACTCAAAGAATTATATTTTGGCAAACACCACAAGTTAAATGTTACCTCTAATTAAGACCATCAATCTAGGTCAGATTCTACACACAACGCTATACTTCCAGAGATATGGAAATGAAGAGCTGCAACAGTGAAGGGTTCCAGTTGTAGAACCCTTCACAAGGGGAGGGTTCCCCTTGTCCATTCACAAAGCCTTGTATTTTCACAGATTACAAGGCATTCCATCATTGGACAAGGGGAGAAGAGAGGCAGGTATATGGCTGGATCTCCCCTTGTTCATTCACAGAACATCTTATATTCCATATCATTGCTTCTTAAAGTGTGGGTCGCGACCCCATATGGGGTCCCACAAGTGAACAGGGGGTCGCGATCTGAGTCCCCGGCCAGGACCGCCATCAGGGGGGTACAGCCGGTACTTCTGTGAGGGGCCCACATTTTGGTTTAATGTGCAGTGTAGTGTAGTTTTTACATAGACGGAGCTTCCTTTAACCCAGCAGAAGTGGAGCACAGCTGCTGTAGGTAAAGATAAGGACGGAGAGGGGGAGGGGAGTGCTGTGTGTAGGAATCTGACATCACAGCAACTATGATTTTTGCAGTAACCAGCAGCCATTCAAACCTATGAAAGACCCAATTAGAAAGTCTTAATATGTGGTATAAAAAATAAAAAAAAATCCAAGAGTTCAGCTTTAAAGGAAAACAATTTTTGGTAAATTTCATCTTTAACTGTTTACAAGTGTCATCCTTTTTAAAAAAATAAATAAATACATTCTCAGAGTTCCTGTTCACACCTAGGCGTTTTGACACTCGAAGAAAAGTGCGCAAAACTCTCAAACACAAGAAATCTCATTCATTTCTTTGGATGTTCACACCCGAGAGTTTTGTCGTAAGCTGTAAAATGCCGAACGCTGGAAAAGGTACACAAGGTTCTTTCGGGCAGATTACAACACATTTGGCTGCATAGATTTCAATGGAAACACATGAAAACGTGCGACACGAGCGGTTTGCACATTTCCGTGCGCACTTTTGCTCATTCACAGCAATGCATCTCAATCTGCCCAATAAAACACACGTCTGTATATGCGTGTCTGAGTATCCGTGTTTAACACGTGTAACAAATCCTGCAAAACGCATTTTTATGCGCACGAAAATACGTGCACATGAAGACGAGCGTTTGTACAAGCGTTAGTCTAATGACTGCAATGTTTCTTAAGCTGTCAAACGCATAAAAATGCACACGAAATTGTGCAACATGCTTCTGCCGCGCGTTTCCCGACGTTTCCATTGAAGTCTATGAGGGAAAAATGAGCTTGAAACTAGCACAAAAAATAAAAAAATCGGATTTACTTTTTTTCTGCGTTTGGAGTCAACAGGGGCCATTGAATCCCGGGATTTCTTGTGGTGGGCGTTTAGTCGTTTTTTTCTACTGCAGAAAAACACTTGGGTGTGAACCCGGCCGAAAAGCAGCAGCTAGAATCTGACAATTTGCTATGAGCAATACAATTCTATTCCTTCCCAGCACTATCCTTACCCTGTAATCCAAACATCAAACACTTCCACTTGACAACGCTCTCAAGGTCAAGATGAAAACCGCTTTATTGGAGCCATACACCATCCCGACCAGTTGCCAACTACTTATATTCTGAATAATAGTGGATTTACATAACAGATTACAGAACAGCAGCCCAAAGCTAAACAAAGCCAAAAGGAAGCCGGCCTAATAGAAATATCACAGCTGCTCTGTATTACGAGTGGCGGAAGGCATATTTTTTTCCGTTCATGTGAGTCAATCTCCAGAAACTCCAACTTTGGACTTCCAGTAGAGGAATGAAGATAATTTATCTAAACCACGGCTGTATATTTTCACAAGAGAATCCCAACAGGCCCGTCTCTAAATCAGCAAATAAAATCATGAGGAACCCTTGAGAAATCCAGCAAAGGGAGCGATGGATGGTGGGTGGGAGGAGACTTCAGAAATAAATCACCAGGATAATACATGGCTCTGCACACACTGCAGTATTAGCAGGCCAAACGCATCCCGTTCCTAGTCCTGAGCTATACAGAACATCCTGAACCCAGAAATTGGAGACACTGGACAGCGCCACAGCCGGTGACATGCGACCGCAGGCAAGCGAGAATGACACTAATAGGATCCATCAAGCGCAGCTTCTCTTTTTGATATCGGAGAAGTCACCCGCCATTGATTGAAGTTAATCACAAAGCAGATACAGATTTCTTCCTCTATAACAACCACTCTCCGGCCCCCTCCTCTATGCCAAATCCCATCTCTCCATGTACAGTAGCAAATCTGGAATCAGGAGATTAACTCCGCTTATTCACGTGTGAAAGAAAAGCCTTGATCTTTCCCTCCTAATCGACATGAGGCAAACTGGGCCGAAATATTCTGCCTAATACCCAGCAACTGCTGTTTATTTCCTCTCAGCCACCCCACCCCATTTGTACACTCGGGCCCCCTCCTCCCCGTTCCATTTCCATGGTGTGGTACCAGAATGACTTGGCAGCTGAGAGTCAGAGCCCTATGAAAGAATGACCCTTTGAACTTGGCTCTCGAGATGTAGGACAAGCTTGGCGCTTTGATGTGATATTAAAAACGCCACTCAAAAGTGTAAACGGATACAGCAGTTTAGTAATCCGTCAATTCCTGCAGCTCACGCCACCAAACATTACTAGTGGCAGAGGGCCTCATAAAAGGATCAGTGTTCACCAGCAGCAGCAGCTACAGAGAATATATCCTGATTTCATTCAAGAGAGAGAGAAAAAAGAAAAAAAAACAAAACACATTTGCTTGTGCACATTTAGACTCACCGGGTCATTACTTTCTGTGGTTTTGTCACCCCCTAATCTGCAGCTATAGCTTCTGCCCACAGCAACCACAACCTACCAGCTTCCAAATTACCAGAGCAAGCTAAAAGCTGAAAGGCGACATTTGGTGGCACCAGTTTGACGTTTGCTTTACCGCAGTTTAATAAGAGATGAGGGAGCCTCTGGGGCTGCGTTCACACCTAGGCGTTTTGTAGCTCGAAGCTACAGGACACTCAACGCAAGGAACCCCATTGTTTTCTATGGCCCCGGTTCCCCCCTCCAAGCGATGTAGCAAAACGCTAGCAGCTTAAGAAAAAAAAAATGCATTCAGACAGATTTGAGCGTTTTTGTCTCCATACATTTCCACTGTTTTTTGGGCTTTTTCTTTTTGCATCATAAATCACAGACACTACAGCTCTCATTTTGTCTGGTCTGGAAAGCACTGGAACCTCGGGCAGGTTCACACCATTTTCCGGACCAGATCTGGTCCGGAAAATGGTGTGGACCTGCCCTTAGACTGTAAAGCTTTACAGGTTCTGAGGTCCCAGTCATCTACAAAGGACAGGCAGGAAAGTACTAGGGCCTGCACTTACATATGGCTCAACAACAGTGATCCCAGACACCAAGATATTGGCAACAAACAGTACAGACTGCCAGAGCATGACCGCCAAGAACCTTGGGCATATATATTCCTTGTAATTTGCAGCTTTGACTGAAATTTACCTATAAGCACAAAGGGGGGATCAAAACTGGAGCAGCCACAATCTGGAGAAAATTTACATTGCAACCAATCAGCTTCTATTTCTCATTTTCAAATCCCAACTGAGCAAACTGAAGAGAGGTGCCGATTGGCTGACATGGGCAACTGCTCCAGTTTTGATAAACTCCCTTCAAAGTCTCTTACCTTCAATGCCAATCTAAATGGCTGCCACAGCCAACACAGACATAGATTTTAAACTCATCACCACCTTGTTTCCAATGAGCAGGAACAATTAGTAGCTTGGTCAGAAAAATGTGAAGTGGGATGGAAAGGTGGACAAGTCAGTCATGTATTTTACAGATTTCTACCATGTTTGCCAATTATTTTAAAACAAGAATGTGCATACTTGGCAGACCGCTAACTAAATGAGCATTATATTTCTTAAAGGAGAACTATGGGGTTAAGGCTTTTCCCCATAGTTCTCCTTAGGGTAACGGGAGGACACAAACTAGCGTCCTCCCTCACCCTAGGCTCAGTATACCGCGAGCTGCAGCTAGCGGTATACTGAGACCCCCCACAGCTGAAGCGGATCCCGACAATTATGTCTGGATCTGCCCAGCTGCTATCTAGAGGCAGAGCCAGCTGTACCCGCCCCCTCCCCATATATGGACTCTATATGTACTACATATAGAGTATGTACTGCTAATACAGTGCAGACAATACATTTACAATTATAATCACTGCTGTAGGCGGAGCTACAGGAGTCCTCTGGGCAGTCGCCAGCCAACTACATTAGACGCCACCTGGAGCTCCGCCCACAGCAGTGATGCAACGCTCCTCCAGCCTGCCCAGAGGACCCCAGCCAACACAGAAGGTAAAAAAAACCAAACAAAAAACAGCGCAAGCTTCAGGGCTAGGCATCGGGGCATTTTGACAAGTACTTGTCAAAATGCCCTGTATCGAGACCGATTCCGATGCTAGCATCGGTATCGGGACCGGGACACCCCTACTCATAACCGACAACAATGTGAAGAATGTGTATATTTCATACTGGCTAAATAATACCACAGGGTCAGTCCAGCATGAATATGTCACAATGGAGCTGCAATTTTCATGTCAAAAGAGAAAAAATAAATTTCTCCTTCACTGGGTTACAAAAGCTTCCTTTCTCATGCGCCCCTATGTGCAGCTACAGCCGGCTCAGAGGATGGAGCCACAATGGGCACAGAGAAGGCAGAGCTCTGAACCAGAGAACACAATGGGAAACATTTAGACCCCATTCCCACTGAGCGACGTGGAGAATCGCGTGTTTTTCCATGCGATTTCGTGCTGAGCGGCATTGAGCTACATTGCGCGATATTGAGCGACAGTGCAAATTTTGTTGCGCTACGTAGCGTGACTTTTGGGAGGGACTTAGTCGCGGCTACATTGGGCTGTAACCAATCAACAGTGGTCTTGATGTCACATCATTCTTTCCTTCCATATTGCTGTGCAAAAGTGACCCTTCTGTAGCGCGATGTTGCGCAATATCGCCGGTAATGTGTGACTTTGCACAACACCATTGTGTCTATGGGGCCAAATCGCGCGACACCCGCCGAAAAATAGGTCACTTTCGAGCTACAAGCTTGAGTGACGAACTACTGGCGACATTGAGATGTGAACAGCTGCATTGGACAAGCTACATTGAGCGACATTGCGCGATTTTGGAGCTGAAATCGCGCTACAAACCGCTCAGTGTGAATGGGGTCTTAGCTAGAACTCAGATTTATTCAAAAGAGGAGGAGGATTCTAGCATGAAAATGAAACGGGACTATACAAGGAATGCCCCCTTAGACAGAACATGCAATTTATGGAGTTTATCATCTTACTTCAAAATGTTGCACCATTTTGTTTATCCCTTTGATATGCCATAGTACAGGGATGGACAAATTGATATGGAATTTAGGAGCCAGTGTTTAATCCAGGGGCCAGCAGGATTTTTTTTAGGAGCCAGCTCCATTGAAATAAGCTAGAGAAACCCCAAACGTTAGGCACCAGAAGTAATTTTTAAGGAGCATTGGCTACCTGCTCCATGGATTTCTCCAGTCGCGGCTTAGCAAGATATTTGTGCATGAGCGCTTCATTCTCACATTGTGTATTTTCTTCCAATGCAGCTGATGGTAATATTAGTTTTAGACTTCATGCATTGCGCTTTGATAACCCAATTCTTTATGTACTACAAAGCCAAAATTTCACCTAATTGGCGTACCTTGAAACTGCTATTCCCGATATAGAATCAAAGAGACTAAGTGGGACAACTTTGGTATCTTATTTCCCGGCACCAAAGCAATTTATTTTTTTCTAAATTTATAATCCTGTTAAGTGATGAGCCGTTTTAGGCTCAAACAGTGCTTAGGGGAGTAGCTCTTTAACAACGGGACATTTTCTCTTTGTTAAGATGGCGCGTAAAGAAGCACTAGCACTGCTGAGACTATTTCAGTATAAGCCTATCCTCCGGGCTAGAGCACAATACCTTGTTTGACGCATAACAAACAGAAAATAGCAGCTAGGAGAAAAAGCCACTTTAAATGCACTGCTGTCTGCTGATCACATGCACATGCCTTCAGGCACCAGGCTGCTAAAGCACCAGTCAAAGGGCAAAGTTTTTCCAGGCTTTTATGTTTCCGTAACCCGGTAAATAATGATTATGTTTAATGAGCAGCGGAGACTGATGTTAGCTGCATTGTAAAGTGGCACTCAGGCACCACAGTGCTATGTAAACAATGAGTTCTTGCCGGTCTACAATTTAACCAGCCTCTTCTACAGTTCTGTAAAGAGAAGTG
>NW_017306555.1:975555-988689 GCF_000935625.1 Nanorana parkeri
GGGAATTCCTACGCCTAACTATTCTGTAGAGTTGCTGAGAGAAACCAATTTAAAAAGCAAAAAAAAAGACTTTTTGTAAACCCTGGCACCATAGGTGGTAGAGATTATCCTTTAACTTGCTGCTGTCTTTACAGACAAATCCTATGTTTTACAAAAGGGACAGAGAACAAGCCAACTACAAAACAAAGGCATATATTTTTTTCTTTTTTAAATAGCTGGACCTCATCTTTTCAAGAGTGCTATAACAGAGTATCAAAAAGAACTCAAAATCAAAATGTTTAGCACCCTGGGTACATTTAAAGCCACTTAAATCAGAACTACTACAGCAGTCTTAATGGTGGACCCATACTAAAATGTTAAAGGGGATTTAAAGACACACATTCAATGCATGTAAAACAGGATTGGGGTATAGTGAAATCTGCAAGGTTATATTTCTATAAATAGCTTTTCTTACTTGCAAATCTGCTTCCTCTTATGTCTAATAAAATTCAGCCATAGCCTTCAGCTACTTCCTGTATTTCCCAGCAGCAATGCCAATATGGAACCTTGCTGCGATGAAGGGGTGCTGCTTAAAACTACATCTCCTCTGTTTCCCTGTAGTTCTCTCCTGTGAGCGAAGAGGGTGTTGTGTCTTGCGAGACGTAGAATTACCATCAAGCTCCGGAATGGAGCATTGAAGCTTTGTTTTGACCAACTTTTAAGGATTGGTCCTTTAGGAGGAGCCAATGCTTACAATGTCGGTACGCACAGTTGTAGCCTGAGCAAGTAGCGCTTGCAAATGGACATCCTGTTGTCACTTGAAGAAAGTAGATCATGGGAGAGCTCTAAGGCAGGAGCAAAAGGTATGTTTTGGGACTAAATTGTATTAAAATTAATAAACCCATGATAGAAGACATTAAAATTTAGGCCTCATTTACACGAGAAATGGCCTTAAACTGGAAACATAACTTTAGGTAGAATCATTCATGACTAAGCCTAAAGTCCATTTCTACCTTTGTAAGTGATTAGCATTTATTTTGGTAATGAAGAGCTGCAATGATGATGTATACATGTGTTCATTCTCATGACTCACATTGCAGGCTTTCTTCATTTTTTTAATGAAGGTTTTATTAGGCCTGACGCCTAGAAAGTAAAAAAGTTTTATCCACAGGAAAAGCCATCTGACACCCGGGTGTCAGAGCGTAATCAGCTGCCCCCTCCCTGTCACCCATTGTAACATGATCAGTAAACACCAGCTCTGCCCTTACACACGATACACTGTCCTGAGGGGGGGTGTTGGGGGTTTGATATACATACATTTCTGTCACAGCATAGAGGCAGAAATTTCAATGGGAATATGAAAAGGAAAGCTAACAAAAAATGTTAGTTTCTGTGCTCATATATCACCTGCATATGCCTGCTTTATGTACACTCTGTGGACGTTGCTGGCATATGCTTTTTTTTTTAAATACCTCTGGAAAGGTGGAAATGGGCTTTAAGCAAGAATCATTAAATGATCATAAATGTGCTGACCTATATGTAAAAGATTTAGGTTTGTCACTTTTTTTTAGTCCAAGGATGATTCTAGGCTCTGGGATATGGTAGTGACAGGCAATAGAGAGAGCAGTAACAGACAGTTTGGTAACCTAACCCCATACAGAGAACAAACATCGTGTTCAGAGTGGGTCCTAAAGGTTGGATTTGTAGTTTTCACTGCAGTGTATCATCATTAAGACAACTGATTTTAGGCAACAAAACACCAGCACAAAATCTCCATTCAATTTACAACTCTGCAAACGGACTCATTTCCCACTTCGGAACGTTTATCCGGTCTTGTAAAATAACTTAAGAAAAGAACCCCTGTGTAATTAAAAGCAGGAAGAACTGCTGATCACTAAATATGACCAATTAACACTTACCTTGTTTCCTTGCTATGGGAGAGGATCTAATATGCAGTCCGGAGCCCGGTATTTTGACAATCTGTGTGTACTCCAACTACATTGTGTTAATTAAAAACACAGCTTGTGCCGGAGCGAAGCAGAGACAGCTCCCATTACATCATGGAACTTTTCTCCTTTTGCTAAGACCTACACAGCTATGATGTAGATTATTCAGATACGTTAAAATTTTAATTTGAGCACATACATCTTTTTAAAATTAACGCGTTTCGTCATTTGAGGAGCAAAAACAGGGCTCCATGGAATTGCTTCCGTCTACACTGCCATTTTTGTTCAATGATAAAAGCAGTTTTAATCCTACTTCTAAGCAATCCTTGTAGTTTTATTTAGTCTTCATTCCATTCTCAATTCTTTTCCATCAACTTTTTCACTCATCAATGCACCCAACTATAGAGCTAGAACTGAACGGAGATTAAAAACGGAGTAAAACAGACCTTTTATTTATCTGGTTACCGGAGATTACAGCATAAAAAGAAAGCAGTAGGATCAAAACTGCAACAGGTTTCGTTTTAAAATTAGAAAGAAATAGACAGGGGAGACATTCTAAAAAAAAAAAAGATTGTTTACTTTTTTAGCACAGTTCTGCTTTACGTCAGAATGCTCACTCATGGCCCATTCACAACATTGCGCTGTGGTAATGCGAATTACCACAGCACGCAGTAACATGTTATGCAGGTTGATGCCCTCCATACTCGTACACAGACATACTCGAGCACAGTTCGGGTGAGCGTACGGCGGCATACGGTCCCATATTCCCATAGAGAAGGAACAAGCTGCTGCACACAACCACACACGCAGCACCTGTCCTTCCCAGGAGCGGCCCGATACGGCCGTGCACGCCGCACTGATCTGCTGGCCGTCTCTTAGCAGTGGGAATGATGCCTTACGGTGCATTGGGCTGCCCTAACGCAACACATGTTAACATGCAAATCAACATGCATGCATGCATTTAACGCACCACAGTGGAACTGGCTGGTGTGACTAGGCCCTAATTGTACTTACAAATGTGTTCCCTGCAAATGTGGCCATTAGGAATGCATTTAATTTAGTCTGCGCTGTACATCTGCTCCTTTGTATGCCTCCTGCACACCAGTCCCTTTAAAAGCTTCATGCGGGTTTGAATCTGACTGCTAACTATGAGAAACGTCTTAGTATTGTAACTCATTTGTGTTATCTGCATACAAGTGGCAGCAAAGAGCCAGCATTACCAGTAGGTTCCAGGATCACCAAATTGCAGAGGAAAGTGAGTAGGAGGGATGGGACAGAAGAACAAAGCAGGGAAGGAAAAAGTACTGTGCAGGTTCACTTTAAGCATCATAAGGAAAATATTCAATTCCAACTAGAGTGTACCACCAAAGGGGAACCCATAATGACCTTAATATAATCAAAGGTAAATGTGAAATGCCAAGTCAGGAGGAAACAAAGATCACCAGCACTCAGAGGATGAAGATCAAAATTTGTTGTTCATTTATTCAAACACATTGTCACAAATATCACATAGCCGCTATGGGCTATGCATCACATAGCCGCTATGGGCTTTGTGATATTTGTGATGATGTGTTTGAACACATGAACAACAAATTGTGCTGGTGCTCTGTGTTTCCTACAGATTGATGTACACAGCGCCATCCGTGATCATCACTACAAGCACCACCATTGTTATTGGTCCTAGATGCTGTAAGGAGTGCAGGGGGGCATATCGGTATACCAGGTTTATGGCAGGGACGGATCCCATGACCCCGTGTAGCCAATGCTTCCAACAAATTACAGCAGGGACCTGTTAAGGTTTTTTTCTAGTTGTCACCAATGGAGCTGGCACCTTACAATAAATCCTGTTGGCTCTTGGATTGCAAGACTGGCTTCCTGAATTCCATAATAATGCGCTACCCCAGTTTATGGATTAAAAACCTCACTTTTATGGTATACATTTCCTATGCATGTGGCCAGATTTCCCTGCCGGCAGTCTTGTAGATGCCCCCATTTGATTCTAAATCTACCAGATTAATCTGCAGTAGTCCCCAATTATGTTATTCACCCACAATGCTTGTGGTAGTTCATTTAATTTGGGCTTTAGGTCACATTTGGGAGCTCGGCAGCATTTTAATTTTTATTCATAACGGAGGAACTATTTTTTTTATTTACTTAACATGGATTTGGCAATGCTGACCTGAACCCTACTGATTCATGTAAAGTATCAAATGGAATCATAGTTCCCTTTTACTGGGGAAAAATAAAAATGGCTCATGGAAGTACAGGATGCCCAACTTCCCCTACCCTAAGGTCATATTCTCTTGAAGGTAACTGAAGGTAAAAAAAAAAGAAGAGGGGGGGATGGAGAGATTGTCTCATCAGTACATTAAAATAGAAATGTGAAAAGGCAAAGTGAGGACAGCGTCATCTCATAAACAGAGAACCACAAGACATAACCCAGCACTGAGCTTCATTCATCTGAGAGGTTGCTACACCACGGACAGGATGCACATTTCAATGTGTGAGTCTGTTTTGACATCTGAAAGTCGTCACGTAACCGGCGCTCTCAAAGTGGTTTTTATCCGCACGCTAATCATGAAATTGTTGGTTGTTACAGTTTGACTAGCAGTATTGTTGAGCGACTATAAAACTGCGCTGTGCCTCGAAACATTCCCACAATTCATCATCCCGAGACTCAAAAAGTATACATGATGAAACCAGAGTATCCAAGGCAATCTTGTGAATGGTTTGTAATGCTGCTCTATCTCCGGAGACCCACCAATGTTATGTTACACTTTTGTTAGTATACAATGTTCCAATAGCCAGGGGATCCTAACTAGAACACAAAAGTAATTTCAGGCAACATTAAATTAAAATTCCATTTTAACCAGTCACGAGCCTTGTTAGCAGAAAATAAACGAGGCAGATGGAGACTGTCCAGTATTAAGGACTCAGAAGCACAGTAAGTCGAGAACAATTTGGCTTTAAGAAATTAATGCTTGCTCAGTCAGATTAAAGAGGAACTAAACCTACCATAAGACACGGACAATTAATGTCTAGTATACCCTATGAGTAATCCCATGAATTATTGCAGGAACGTAATTTATAAGCTTTAAATATTTAATATACATCTTTCAAACTCTTGTCTCTGGCTAAACCTTCATACTGTGCCGTCAGAAGGTCTGGAGGAAACGAGTCCCTTGTGCATGTAAAATAAAGCTTGAGCTATTGAGCTCTGTAAATAGACTTTCATCAAAGCAAATTAGCCCGGTGAACATGAACGGAGCCCAGACTTCCACCTACAGGCTGAAGATGACAATACAAACTATACTTTATTTCATAAGTCACTACATCACATGTGTTCTAAAATACTTAAATTATTTTGAGTAATTAAGAGGTTTACCTCATTTTTTCATGTCTTTTAACTTGTACATGCTTTTTGTACCACATTTTCATGGCGCTTTTTGTACCACATTTTCATGGCGCTTATATGAATTTGTAAATTTTCCTTTAACCTCTTGCCGTCCGCCCGTAGTAGAAAAACGGACGGACGGCACTGCTGCATTGGCGGGTTGCCGTCGCCAGACGGCATTTTTTTCTGCTAGCGGGCACGCACAGGCAGAAAAGACCCGTCCAATGCGAACACCCGGTACCGGGTGTTTCACATATAGGCGATCAGCGGGTCCATAGCCCGCCGATCGCCTATATGTGCTCGTTCGCGACACATTTTTTTTTTCTCCCCCTGACCCCTCACCTTGATTCCCGGGATCCGCTGCCCCATCTTGGATCCCGGGACCGGCTCCGAGGGCGTCAGGAGGAGGAGGACGGGAGATCAGCTCCTTGCTGATCCCCGTCCGGGCTGTGAATGCAGAAGTGATGTGTGTTACATCACTTCCGCATTCACCTGTCAGTCATCTGGAGAGAGAAGAAGCTGATAAAGCAGATCTCTGCTTTATCAGCTTCTTTTGGGGTCCATAGGTGATATTAGGGGTCCTAGAGACCCCTAATGTCTCCATAAAGAGGACCTGTCAGTGTGCCTTTGCTATTATATAGGGGGTTGTTATCCCCCTATATAATAGCAATAACAATAAGTGCAAAAAAATAAATATAAATAAAAAAAAATAAAAGTAACACATAAAAAAGTAAAATAAAATAAAAGTCACATATAAAAAAAGGGGAAAAAACCCCCCCAAAATGTTTAACTCCCCCACCCCCACGTTTACGCGCCTATAAACGTAAATACGCGTCCGGTGCCCCAGCGCCCAAAAATTACAATTGCGCTACACGTTACATATTGCCGCGAGCGTCGCAGTGAGAGCAATCATTTTAGGGCCATCAATCACTGATAACACTAAAAATAAAGTAGATGTATGGTGGCTTTGTATATATTTATCCTTATTACGGCAGGGCTAAAAAGTAAGATTTTGTTTGTAGTCCCCTTTAAAATGAGAACCTGTTTATGCAACTGTCTAAACTATGGCTCAGGATGCCAGTTTCATCCTAAACGCCCACAGAAGCAGTTTATAAGAGCCACATCCTCAGGATTTCTGCACTTCTCTACACTGCAAATTATCATCATAAATTATGAATGAGAGGAAGACGTTGTACAGCATGCACAGCTCAAGATCATAAATTTAAATCCAATGCTCTGGTTCTTCTGAAAAGCAAATTAATGGATATTTCCTGCACAAATTAAAGAGAACTTGCCTAAGCACGGTGGGTGGTGTCTTGTATGGAAACCTCAGGTACACATAAAAAACAACCTTGTATACAGTTACGCTGCCATAAAAAAATAAAATAATTTAAGAGCTGAAAAAAAATCTTTATATTTGCTTCTTACCATCCATACCCTACAAAAAAAATAAAAAATAAAATCAAATGTGGGAGCGTCAGAATGTAAAGCGACCGGATTCTGTTTGTCCGTTGTGCCATCATAACATGTTTCAGATACTGTAGTTAACACATCTTACAAGAGGTAGAAAGATTCAACGATGTTAAGATGTTCACTCATAATCCAATGAGCAGGCTAAGAACTGTAGCGCTGTAGACTTTGTGTGGGACTAAAATCCTATTTAAATCATTACTTTGGGTCAGTACCATTCAATGCCTTTAGGAGCAACAATTATAGATCCACCCAAAAAAATAAGGCTTGGGTTACATTTTTATTCACTCAATAGCATCTTCAAAGGATTCCTTTGGAAAGATTTATATGCCAGAATACCCGACCCTATCTTTAGAAAAATACCTTATCCCAACCAATATCATGCCGTGTCATCCAACTGAACAGCCAATAATGGAATGTTCCGATAGCAATATCAAGATCTTCATAGCAACTACAGTAAGAAACAAATCTGGCCAATGATACAACCCTCTGGATTTGCCCTTTAAACAAAGTTCTTGGCTTGGAATCTCCCACTTTCTCAGTACTCAACATAAGTTGGCAAATCAATATAAACTTCACAAGCCTCTCAAACCCATCAGGAGGTTCAGAGGTGTGCGATGGACTAGAGTAAAAAACAGTCATGAAAGAAATATGGCGACTTAAAAAGGAGAACTATGAGGTGAGTGCTTTTCACTCCTCATAGTTCTAGCCGACCTGTGAAAATGAGACTGTCACAGGTCGGCTCAGTAGATCGGGAGGTGAGCGAACACATACCGGCGTTCGCTCACTTCTCGATCCTGTCACGGCTCTCTGTCGTGACAGGGGAGGGGCTGGATTGCCCCCTCCCTGCTCCGATCCTCCAGCACTGACTGGCGGAACGGACGGGGAAGGGGGCGGGTACAGCTGGCTCTGCCTCTAGATGGGCAGAGCCAGCTGTCACTCACGCAGCTGGGCGGATCCATACATAATTGTCGGGATCCGCTGTGGCGTCTCAGTATACTGCGACCTGTAACTCGCGGTATACTGCGGCGTCTCAGTATACCGCGAGCTGTAGCTCGCAGTATACTGAGCTTAGGGTGAAGGGAGGATGCTAGTTTGTGTCCTCCCATTACCCGGAGAACTATGGGGAAAAGCCATAACCCCATAGTTCTCCTTTCAACATGAAAATTCAGATGCCCTAATAACCACAGGCCATTGACTTAAATTATTGAAGGCAGACGGTCAGAGAGCCAGCCAAGCAACTTGCATTTTCAAGAAAGGTCAGAAACAAATCAGCCTCCATTTCTTTCATATCATTAGACTTGTGAGAACAGCCTCAAAAGAAAAAAAATAGCTGTAATAATTTTTTTTGGGATCACCATCTATTTGGCTCGTCAGATTGGTTGCGTTCAGCCCTGCCGAATATTAGCTAGAAAACATTGAAAACTATTCATCAACAACAAGCAGATTGGAGGACACAATTCCATTTTATACCTGGTTTGAGTGCCTTCTACTGAGACACAAGCTCCAACACAAGACCTGTAATTAATGCGTCTAAAGCCAGCGTTTGAAACTCAATTTACAAAATGGATGGGATTAAAGGTGTAATCAGAATATCCCTGTTTATGTAATTACTGCAATGTCAGAGCAACCCAGGGAAGTTTCCATGCCTTTTTTGGATGGCTTGAACATTGAATTGAGAGCTATAACCCTGTCTGCCCTTCTTTGTTAATAGCATATTCTCTTCCAGAAGCCCATTTTATTTGCTACAAAGTTCTGAGATGAAAACCAATTAAAGCTACATGTTTTATACACTTGAATCCGGCTTTTAAAAGCTGTAAAAGTCACATTACCACTAACACAAAAAGGCTGAAATACTATACAAGTGAAAATTCAGACTTGTATCCTAATTGTGGTTAGGCTTTTATGGATAAACATGAATCTATGATATAAAACTTGCAATGTTCAGAAGCTATGGAGAGGGATAGTATTTGCAGATCAGTGAAAAATCACACCCACTTCACACCTTGCTTTTTGATTCAACTTTTGGATTATTTGTTGTTCCACATCTTGGCTGTTATGTACCATATACTGAACTGTAAACCCTCCATCCAATGGACATCTGTACTATCGTGGAATGCGCTTTAAAAAGGTGAACTATGAGGCCAGTGAAAATCCCTAAGGTCTCGTTCACACCTAGGCTTATTGCATATGCGCGACCGTCGCGCGTTTCCGAAGGCTACTTGGCTGTATCCCAATGGAAACGCGCAACAAAACGGCCCAAAGTAGTACATGTACCTTTTCAGGCGTGGCCCGTTTTGTAGCGCGTTAGGGACGGGCGGAAATACGCCAAGGTGGGAACGAGACCATTGAATACAATGGGATTTATATTTTTGAGCGTTTTGTAGAGCGTTCTACGCTCGGTAGAAAGTGCTACAAAACGTTCAGGTGTGAATGAGGGCTCACCCTCATAGTTCGAGCCGACGTGTGACAATGAAACTGTCACACGTCTGCTCAATAGATCGGGAAGTGAGCGAGCGCATACCATCGCTTGCTCATTCTCGATCATCTCCCTGCAGAGGGCGGTGACTGTCAGTGACAACTCCACCCGGGGATACCTCCCCTTCCTGATCCTCCAGCGCTGACTGGAGGAACGGGGGAGGGGTGGGCAAAGCTGGCTCTACCTCTAGATAGGCAGAGCCCGCTGTCAATCAGCTACCTGGGTGGATCGCGACAGTATTGTCGGGATCATTCCCAGCTGCGGCGCTCAGTACACCGCGAGCTATAGCTCACTATATACTGAGCTTTGGGTCACAGGAGGACGCTACTATATGTCCTCCTGTGTTCCTTAATAGAACTATGGGGGAAAACACTTACCCCATAGTTCTCTTTTAAGGCATCCTATCATGGGAGAAATGTGGAGCCGATGTCATCATTAAGCTCTCTTGAAGTTGCCACTTGCCTGGTTATGTTGACCTTCTATCATCAATACAAGGAGTAATTTACCAGGAGGAAATACACAAGGACTCCTGACTTAACTCTTTATTCTCATTTGGACTGAAACAAATTTAAGCAAGTGGGTCAGAACAATCAGGTAACTAGTATTTCATATTTATGGGCACCTATATTTCTCACATGTCTATTTGACATTAGAGTATGTAAGGTATGTAACTTTATGTAGTTTTGGACACAAGGCGGAAGCATAAGAACCCCTGTTGGGTTGCTATAGCTGTGTTCCCTCTGGGTGAATTCACTCGATTAATTCAGGTGACAATTATCTCTGGTACAGAGGTGATGGAAAATCCTAAATGATTGAGCTGTCACAGAAACAGGAGGGGAGATCTTCAAATGGGGACACCTGTTCTAGCGACAATTATCCAAGTCGTCTGAATCTATGAAACATTACAAGCTTGCATTTTATTTCAATTTCACCAATATGCCAATACGTTTTAAATCATTCACACACAATGACAGTCCTAAAAAACCACCACTTAAACCAGTTATGTATTCGTAAAGCCAAATTATGTTCATAATGTAAAAGGGAAGGGCTGACACAAAGTGATGGATCTCTTTCGGACTTGGATCAGTAATACCTGCTCTCCTTACTTCCTGTCCCTGTGACACCTGGCTAAGAAATAATCGCCCAGTAGAGGGCCATCCACCAAAAAAAAAAACCTCAAATATTGAATTCTTTCTATTTTAATCAAAATCTAAATAGAAGTGTTTGACTGAAGTTGATCTTAAAAAGATAAAAAATAGATTTTTACACAGAACTAACATACTATTATCACTAAACCCACCCTCCATAGCCCCTTGCACAGCAGCATTGGCACTGGGACTTTTAATTCTAGATACCAATGTGGGTCTTTTCTGGACCAGACTTGACGCTGGATTGTAGTGCGGAGGTCTAGGACATGGGATCCAAGGGTGTATGCATCACAGAGCTTGCCGAACAAATCGTTTGGCAGGTAAAACCTGTCACGGATTATACACGAAGCCAGGATTTAAAGATGAATTCCAGCTAAACACCCTAATACAAAGGTGAAACACACATATAGGAGTGGTTTTACCTGCCAAAGAACCCATATGCATGTCAACCCAGTCCTGAGATTTACATAGCTCTGCCATGGATTAATCTCTTCATTTTAGTAGCCCTTACAGTTCTCAAAGTCTTCTCGCCATCCTATGACTAAACAGTAAAGGAGAAGCAGATGATCGATGAGCCTATCTGTGGCTATGCTCTCTTTCCTCTTATCTAGATAGGCAGAGCCCGCTGTCACTCACGCAGCTGGGTGGATCCAGACAATATTGTCGGGATTCGTCCCGGCTGCGGCGCTCTAAGTATATCGCAGGCAATAGCCCGCGATATACTGAATTTTAGTTAGTATATCACGCGGTCACGGGATATGTCCCCCCGTGACCCTCAAGAGAACTATGGGGGAAAAACACTAACCCCATAGTTCTCTTTTAAGCCCGTTTCACATGGGCAGTCCCGATCAGGTCTGCCAATCAGTTTTTCAGGCAGACCGGATGGGATGCCCTATGATAGTCTATGTGCAGCCATGTCCAAATGGACAGGTGTCTGTTTACACCCGGTTACCCCCAACTCCGGCCAGGTCCAGAAAAAAAAAAACAGAACAGTGTTCCTTTTAGCTGGACCTGCTTTGGGGGTAATCTGATGTAAACGGACCCATGTCCATTTATATCCGACTCCCCATAAACCCACATAGGGGGCCAGCAGTTTTAGTCCTTCCCTCCATTGCCAGACGGAGGAACTGGACCGACACGGATGTCACAGCTGTGACATCTAATTTGTACTGCTCTGGTCTAAATGGAGGGATATGGATCAGATGTTAGCCCATGTGAAAGATGCATTTATAAGAAAAAAAAAAAATTAGGATACATTAACGAATGCAGCGCTGCATTCATTTGGCTATTTCATATCCGCCTGGAGTACGGCTTTAGCTGATTATTTTCACAAGTATAGATGTATGTACTTATACGTGCGTACGGTAAAAAGACTGTAGTTTGCCATTATCCTTTTATAACGCCAGTAACATCAAGCGCAAACACAGGAAGCAAAGAAATCATTGAATTCTATTGTCAACATGAAAGGTGTGATGTGAAAACTCACTAAGAGAATCAACAAATACTCCTGAAATAAACCTACCAGCATGCACAGTCCAACCCAGATAATACTGATCCACGATCTTACAATACTGTATTATTGCAGAGGCTTCATACTTTTCATCTCCTGTAGTTGCAGGGGGGAAAAAATGATATTCACAAGCATTTTAGGACCGTAGAGGATACTTTACCAAAAGATGGTTATTTCAAAGAAAATTCTTTCACAACCTGCAGATACTTCAAAGATGCTGGTCCTCTAAGGGAACGAAAAGCAATAGCATTGAAGCTTTAGAGAAATGGAGTGATGCCAACCTCCCCCTCAGATACAAGAGTCACTGTGCTAACAGGCGAGCATTTTAAGTAAGCACTGTCATGAGATCGGATTCTGAACATTTGTCTGATCTCCATAAATACAAGGCTACAGAACACATAACAAATGAACAGAGAGCCAAAAGAGAACTAAATTAAGTCATTGGGTTTAGAGGAGATGTAAACCCAAATCACTAAAAACTCATGTAAAAGCATGAAAACATTGAGGACACTTCAAAATGTCACTTCAAAAGCAATTTTACATTTTTAAAAACCTATGGCTTTCATTAAAATAATACCCGGTGATCCTGCCATGAAGGTCCTCATTCAGGAACTTCCTATTATAGGGTGACAATGCTCTGTCCTTGTCACAGGCTTCTGTTGGAGACATGTTTTAGCACACACTGGGCTAGTATGGTCCACGGTCAGGAAACACACCCTGGGAAATGCCACACAACTATCAATGTAATGTATGTAAACAGAAGTGGCTGCAAAGATGATGTAGGAGGTCAGCAGCAATGAGATGCAAGAAAGGATTAAAAAAAAAAAAAAATGAAAACTGTGTTTTCCAAAAGAACATTACAAAATGTTTACGATGTACAGCAGGGGTGGGCAACTCCGGCCCTCCAGCTGGGCTTTAATTACAATTCCCAGCTTGCCTCTGCGAGTCATGCCTGTAACGGTCAGCCTTGCAATGCCTCATGGGACTTGTAGTTACAAACAGCTAGAGGGATGGAGTTGTCCACCCATAATCTATAGCATTTACACCCAGTTTGGCCTTACATCTACTTTAAATATAATTAGCAATTAGGTGAAGGGCTACTTTTATTAAATGCTGAAAGATACATAAATTCTTAGTAATCGGCACACAATACTCAGATTCAGGGTTTTTCGGGGCCAATATAAAGCTGGTCATACGCTGGTCATGCG
>NW_017306555.1:988733-1009590 GCF_000935625.1 Nanorana parkeri
CATTCCTCCATGCACACTAACAATCCCCCAACCCCCCACCAGGCTAAGGTACCACTCTCAATACCCAAATAGTGACTACAACTGATTGACTGCGGTTACTGTTAGGATGAGAATTTTGGAACCAGCTCCTTTGACAAAAGCCTATTGAAAAATCAGTCATGAGGGGACCACACTGCCCAAATATCAGCAGAGTCAGAAGGAGTTAACGAAAGTCATGTCAGGTGGCAACACTGAGTTTCTATACTTTCCTCAAGCTACCAATCACCTTTAAAGCCGCTTCAACATTTCAATAGGACTGCTCCAAAACCTAGGACAGGGAAAATATATACGGTACATGGCTCAGGACGTGCACTCCCATACAACCTATGAGAAACTGTATGATCTCTGGCTGAAATGGATTACCAATAGCTCAGATGAATGCACATTTAGAGGAATTTCAAATTTAAACACAATCACAATGTTCCCAGGACCAGGTCATGCCCACTGCAGCCCCACTGGCATTCATTACTTCATGTCTCTGTTCTACAGAATTCAACAATTCATTAAAATGGAAGTGTGTTCGTGATATTGTTTTATTCAGTAAGCAATTCCGTAGCAAATTAAAACGGGATTAATTCCCAAATAACTATTTGCTTCCCTTCCTAAAATGTGTTTACACAGTGACGCTGTAGAACAAAAGTCAACAGCTTGTGCTATCTTGTTAGCTTGTGCCCAGATTGTGTCAACATGCTGTAACCGTCAACTATTACAATAGAAGGGACAAACTGAAAAGACAAAATGCTAGATCGGGACTTTGCCCATCGTAAAAGCTTGGGAAACAAAAGTGTTACTGGGGTTGAGATTAATGACAGAGCAAAGGCACCAGACATACAGACACTTCATGCCAATATGAAAAACAAAACAAAATGGCCTTCTGTGGTGAGCAAAGTACAAGGAAAAAAAAGTTTGAAAATCTATATTATTATTATTAGGAGATGATCCTGCTAGAGCATACAAAAGCCTATGGGGTGTTCCAAATAGCTGCACACCACAGCGCTCAGCAAACTCCCAATACGCTGTTCTGCAACATCAATTGTATGCAGGCTGCATTCTTCAAAAGGCCACTGGGAAGATTCCTCACAAGACATGCAAAACAAACAGTGCATAGTTATATCCGGATGGATAATACAAAGTAGACCCCCACAGAGGCTACCTAACTATCTGATGCTTTTCGGGGATATTTCTCCCCCTTCCTCAGAGCTCTGAGGAAAGGGGAATATCCCCTGAAATGCGTCAGTTAGCTAGGTAGCCTCTGTGGGGAGCTGCTTTGTATTATCCATCCGGATATAACTATGCGCGGTTTTGCAAGCCTATAGGGTGTGCTCCTGTCTACATTGGAAGATCCCTTTCGGCAATGTTTGGATAAGGAATACCAACACCACTCAAACTGGGGCTTGTTAAGTCTTGGGAACATGGCAGCCAAGTTGTGCAAAAGTTTACATACCCCGGCAGAAATCATGACATTTTGGCATTGATATTGAAAATATAACGGATCATGCCATAAAAACTGTCTTTTGTTGAAGGATAGTGATCATGTGAAGCCATTTATTATCACATAGTTGTCTGGCTCTATTTTAAATCATAATGATAACCGAAATCACCCAAGTGGCCCTGATCAAAAGTTTACATACCCTTGAACGTTTGGTCTTGTTACAGACACACAAGGTGACACACAGAGGGGAAAAATGGCAATGAAAAGGTTAACTTCCCACATCTGTGGCTTTTTAAATTGCAATTAGTGTCTGTGTATAAATAGAGCATGAGTTACTTAGCTCTCACGTGGATGCACTGAGCAAGTTACATACTGAGCCATGGGGAGCAGAAAAGATCTGTCAAAAGACTTGCGTAACAAGGAAATGGAACTTTATAAAGATGGAAAAGGATATAAAAGATATCTAAAGCCTCAAAAATGCCAGTCAATACTGTTCAATCACTTAAGTGGAAAATTCGGGGATCTCGTGATACCAAGCCAAAGTCAGGTATGACTGTTTCAAGGCGCACATGATGAAGATACTTGAACAAAATGAGCTCCATGGTTGAGTTGCCAGAAAAGCCTTTACTGTACCAATGCCACAAAAAAGCCCAGTTACAATATGCCCGACAACACCTTGATACGCCTCACACTTTCTGGCACACTGTAATTTGAAGTGACGAGACCAAAATAGAGCTTTATGGACACAACCATAAGTGCTATGTTTGGAGAGGGGTCAACCAGGCCTATAGTGACAAAAATACCATCCCCCACTGTGAAGCATGGTGATGGCTCACTGATGTTTTGGGGGTGGGGAATCTTGTGAAAATGGAAGGCAAGATGAATGCAGCATGTTATCAGAAAATACCGGCAGACAATTTGCATTCTTCTGCATGAAAGCTGTGCATGGGACGCTCTTGGACTTTCCAACACGACAATAACTAAAGCACAAGGCCAATTTGACCCTCCAGTGGTTACAGGAGAAAAAAGGTTCTGGAGTGGCCATCAGTCTCCTGACCTTAATATCATCGAGCCACTCTGGGGAGATCGCAAACATGCGGTTCATGTAAGACGACCAAAGACTTTGCATGGCCTAGAGGCATTTTGCCAGCCAAGACAAATGGGCAACACCTGCAAAAATTCAGGGCCTCAGACAACTATTACAAAGGACTGCACGCTGTCATTGATACTAAAGGGGGGCAATACACAGTATGAAGAACTATGGCTATGCAGACTTTTGAACAGGGAACATTTTTTTTTATTTGTTGCCATGTTTTGTTTTATGATAGTGCCATTCTGTTATGACCTACAGCTCAATATGAATCCCATAAGAAATACAAGAAATATGTTTTACCTGCTCACTCAGGTTTTCTTTAAAAACCATTTAATTAAAGGGGGCTAGAGACCAAGCAAATGCTTCCTCCTGCCTGCAGCAGACTGATATTATCCCAGCCAATGCCAAGTCACTGACTGGGTTCTCAAGGCTCATTTTTAGGAGACAAAATGTGAAGCTGTTTCTTAAAAATTCTGTTGCTGTATAGTGTGACATATTGGGAATGTATTAATGCAGACTTGAAACGTTACTGAAAGGTCGATTTTAAAGTCTACATTAAAAATGTTCAGCGCTGTAAAACCTGCTTAACTTTCGGTAAACATTTTTTTTATAATCTTCTTAGACAACCATACTCTCCGTTTACCACTATTAACATGACAAAACCATTCCCGGTCAGCACACATGAATGGCCCTATTAAGGTAGGACAAAGACCAATTTATAATATGCAAAGAGCAACAACCCACAATAGCCATTCAGATTCCAAAAGGACATGTGTGATGAAGTTTAAAATCTACGTCTGAAAATACAAGTTACCTGCCTGTCGGAGATCCTTTAAGAGAACTAGTCGAAATGGGGCAACCGCAAAAACCCAAATATTCAACATAACTTTGAAGTGTTCATCAAGATAGATTTATAATCACCCTCTTCAGTTCAGATACATTAGGTTCCCTAAAACGTCAATCAAGTATCAGCAGTTCAAGGTCGCCCGAAGTCCAATATACCTTGCCTCAATCATACAGGGGTCTCCAAACTCCTGACTGCATGGCGCAGTCCAATTAGTCACCGTGCTCCTCTGCACCCCTTCTAGTTACAGGGCTCGGATATCTGCTGCAGCTATGCACACGTAGGAGCTGGGAGTAGTGTGCAAGGTCAGACATGCTTTAGTAAAAGGTAAATAAGACAAGAATGTACCGTAAACATTGAATATTCTCACTCCTGCTTAAACCTCGTCTTGGCCGATCCTCTGTTTTTCACTACTTCACCTACACACATGCTCCTGGTGAGAGGCTAAGTTGGCCATAAACTGAGCTTTTTCGCATTCAGCAATGTGGGCTTAAAAATAAAATAAAAAAATAGACTATTGGGTGGAAAGGAGAGAGTCTGATTGGCTGCAGTCATTGTTCGGTTGAGAATTTCTAAAACGGCTGCTTCGACACGTCAATTAAAAAATGGACTATTGTTGAACAGGGGGTCCCATCAGGGTCATTCATTGCTTGAAATTCTGCCAAGCCAGCAATGCTTCAGTGACTCCCTAGGTAGCAAAGTCAGAAGATTAGTATGACAGTCGACCAATTACCTTTCCTCAGAATTCTGGTGTGTTGCCATGGGAAACCACACTTGTATTGTCCACTTCCTAACATGCAAATGCCATCATGGCTGATCAAGTTTTCATTGTCCATAGCAGCCAATCAGCATCCGAATGTTTTTTGTTTTTTACAATCCAGGTTGAAGAAAAAACAAAATCAATCAAGTTTTCTGACTGGTTGCTATGGTGAGCATGGAATTCTTTATTTCAGCACATCATCCCTGATGTATCCAGTAAGAAATCCCAGCGATCTCATATGGAAGCATTGCATACGTTGCTGGACTACAGCTGGCAAAAGGTATAAATTCATTTACAGCACATCAGCCGGGACAATTGCTCTATTTTTATCTAATATATAGGGACTATTCAGCACTCTGATACAAACACACACTTTCAGCAAAACAGACTTTCCCCCTTCCAGAAATCTCACATCCTACCTTGAGATTTTATGTTATGAGCCAAGATATAATTCATGAGGTAATATTGACCTACCAGCCTGGAAGAAGCTGTACATTGGTTGAAGACATATTGATTAATACACTATTACAGGCTGTAAAAGCCTATGGAACGTGTTAAGCGTGCAAGCAATGTATCATAGAATATTATGTACAAAGTGCAGACAAGAGAATGACAGATTGCAAGTCAAAGACTTCATCGCAAAGCAAAAGGCGTAGTACTGGAAATCCAGCAGACTTAAAATCCAGCTCCCACGGATCAACATGAACTGATGAGACACAGAACCCATAAAATGAGCAAATACACGTGCGGAGAATATAGATACATTTTCACACACATATTTGCATATCCACACAGACATATCTATCTATACCTCTATCGATATCCATCTATACCTATAGCTCTATCCATATCTAGCTATATCTATATCTCTATAATGTTTTGTTTTTTTAATCCCCTTTCATGCCAAAAATACAAAAACAGCTGCTATGCGCTCCCTTGAGCCAACATTGGCTTTGGTTACCTGGTGCCTTGTGGTTGTTTAACATCATTGGCCACTACAGAACGTCTATTGTTTTCGATCAAACAGGCTACATGTATAATTATAAACCATAAAAAGATGAGATTTAGCTTGGCTAAGTTCTGTAAACAACAGACTCCTTTCAGCAGAGCCAAGGGTAATACAATGCTTTACATATAAAAAGGAGACTAGAGCTCCCCCTGCGGGCTGGATAGAAAACTACACAATATTAATATGCAACATTTCATATTTACACGACCCCCAAAAAAATATTTTTAATATATTTCCCTTAGTCTTAGCATCAATAAAAAAACATTGTACCATACCACTATACAGTATATTGTAGGTGAAGGTGTGACTATTCCTTTGGAGGTATTTTTACCCCCCTGAATAGATGTCTGAGCCCTCCAGCAAAGGGGTAAGGAACTTCCTTTTAACATCAACTCAACGACTTACTAAGCAGTAAAGTGAAAAGCTAAAACCAGGCCAGGACAAGAGCAGGGGGGGAGGGAAGGAGGACACAAGCACGCCATTACAATTGTCTATAGCTTATTGGCATTTCAAAAAAATACACACTCTTTGTTCATAATACAGCCCAACAATGCCCATGGAAGATTACGGATACACATTTGCCCTGAAACCCGATTCAAATCGATGTATTCAGCTTCAATCACAGCAGTTTGAGCGGCAATAGCTGATGCATCACTTTCAACAGCCACAAGGAAGGCAGGAAAAATGGTGTAATACTAGGCTGTTTTATTGTGGAGGCAGATCAAATGACATTTCATGTGCTGCCTGCCAAGCACCCTGTTGGCCAAAATGCAGTGAGAACTCGTGTGCTTGGAGCTAAAAGAGCACATTTCAGTGCCGCTGCTAAAATAAAAAATAGGATAGTAAACCCTAGAGACTGAGGACTGCAATAACTGTGACATACTTTGGTTAATCTTTGCCTTTTACCACAAGCATTTCCCTACTGAGACGCTAACTGCTGAGAGAAGTTATTTCCTTTCAAGGTAAAGCTAAGAACATCAGGGTGCAGGATGCAAATGCGGAGAAAGCTCATGAATGAAAACACATGGCGGTTGTACCCACATCTGATAACCTGTGGGCAAGTAGACTCTCCCACAGCGTGCTTAGTGTGCACCTGGTATAGGCTGAATTATGCATAGCTGCTCCTTCTGGCTAAAGGTGCCCATACACCTTACGACCATCGCAAGAATTTTGCCTTGCGATGGTCGTAAGCTTATTAAAAGCTTGTACGATCTGCCCATCTTGGACAGGCAGATCGTACTTGCGATCATCGAAAGCGGGGCGGGCTTCCGATGACCGCAATGCAGAACGGGCAGTGTGGGCGTGCGCACACCGGCCCGTTCCGCAGCTGTTGAACGAGCAGGCTAGAAACCCGCCGACAATCGTACGATTCTCGGCGGGTTTTCGAGCATGCTGGTTCGACAAAAGACGTGCGACCGTACAGTAAAAACGGTTGCACGTCTTCGTTCACACTGCTCGATTCTCGTACGATCGCGGGATTTCCCGCGATTCTCGTACGAGAATCGAGCAGTGTATGTGCACCTTAAGGTTTAAGCTGGACAACCGAATTGTGCTAGAGAAAGTTTGGAACGTTTTATTTTTATTTTCTAATAGTAAATGAGGTCAAATTGATGATCATTTGTGACCATAGTGGTGAAAAGAAACAAAAATCGAAGGCGCTGGATGGAACATTTTTTTCAAACAAATTAAATTGTAACAGTCAATGTTTTAAATTCAGTAAATGCCACTCTTTCAAAAATTTAATTTAAAATCAAAATGAATTTTTGAACATTGGTCAAGTTTCTGATAGAATTATCGAATGATTGACGGGCTTTTTCATATGAACATTCCTACGAAAATCTACCAGTGTATAGCCAGCTTTAAAGCGGACCTTAACCCCCCCCAAAATAAATACACTGAAACACATATGCATTTCCTTCAAAAACCTACAATACCAATTCTTTACGTCTGCCTCGACCAAGGCACTGGTGAGGAAGTCCTGGCCTCCCAGCTGCCCCCTGGAAAGGCTACATCACTACTGCCTTCCAAGGAGCGAGTGATTTCCACTCATCCTCATAGTTAGAGCCGACCTCTGACAAAATAATGTCAGGATCTGTCCCGGCTGCGGCGCTCACAGTATATCGCAGGCAATAGCCCGCGATATACAGAGCTTTGGGTCACGGGATGACGCTAGTATGTCTTCCCTTGACCCTAAAGAGAACTATGGGGAAAAACACTTACCCCATAATTCTCTTAACTGCAAAATCTTGGAATAAACTTAACCATTTATACATTGCTTCATTCATTCATCATACGGTAACATAATTCGCTCACTTTGCCGCCGCAACGTTTCAACAATATTAAACGGTTTTCGATATGGAGCCGATGTCATTGGCGGGCCGGCAAAACACAAACACAAAAGATGCCCACCAATGAAGACTATGGGGCAAAATGGAGGTGCTGGTTTAGGGAAGGAGAAGCAGCACATTAGCATGCCGCAATAGACCAAGTTGTCAAGTTAATATTAGTCTGACTACTAGAGTAGTGGTGGCAGTTTAAAAGGAAAGAGGGGCGCACACTTTAAATCGTAGTTTTAACCTTTCCCCTTAGACTGTAAAACCTGGCAAGCACACCTGTTGTTTCCAACTATGCCATGCATGCTGAAGCAGTGGGAAGCAGCTACAATATATGTGTGAGGGTTCGATCTGCTAAAGGATTTGCAATCCAGTTCAGCACCCTCTACTAGACAGCACAGCTAGATCCTAAACCAACCTGCCTGGACAGGAAAGAAACTGGCTCAAAGCTGAACTCCAGGCAGATATACAACACAGAAATGAATGCAACTCTGTATTCCTTATTCTTTAAATACAACCAATGTAAGTCTCTGAATTTTTACTTGACCTCAGCATCTTATAATCCCCCATCAAGCAAACAGAGAGGAAGAGACAGCACTGGGAGCCAATCAATTGTGATGCATAAAAATGTGCTGGGAAGGAGCATGCTGATAGGAGGAAAGAGAAGGGTGAACAGAGGGATAACTTTACCAGTCCTCTGCTACGCCATCACTGTCAAATCAAAAGGTTGTGGGTGGAAAGATGCCACTGTGTTCCTTAACTCAGGGCTGGACAAATCCCAGGAGCCAGGTCGCCAATGCTCCTTAAAAATTACAGCTAGCCCCCAACTTAAACTTTTCTCTAGCTGTTGTCAATAGAGCAGGCTCCCGAAAACAAAAAACCTGTTGGCCCCTGGATTAGACAGACTGGCTCTTGAATTCCATATGAACTCCCCTACTTTTATCTGAGGAGTCTTCCTGTGAGTTGGAGAAGTGGGCTCCCCTACTTTTATCCGAGTCTTCATGTGAGTTGAGAAGTGTGCTCCCCTACTTTTACTGGAGTCTTCCTACGAGTTGGAGAAGCGCACTCCCCTACTTTTATTGGAGTCTTCCTATCAGTTGGAGAAGTGGACTCCCCTACTTTTATCTGAGGAGTCTTCCTGTGAGTTGATCAGTAGACTCCCCCTACTTTTATTGGAGTCTTCCTGTGAGTTGGAGGAATGGACTCCCCTACTTTTATCTGAGGAGACCTCCTGTGAGTTGGAGAAGTGCACTCCCCTACTTTTATCTGAGTCTTCCATTGAGTTGGAGAAGTGGACCCCCCTACTTTTATTGGAGTCTTCCTATGAGTTGGAGAAGCGGAATACAAAAAAAAATCCTGTGGCAAGACCAAATTCAATCAGGCTAATCCATTAAGACATTGCAAAGATCAGTGATATACACAGCCAAGCCCAGATCACTAAAAGATGACTTATTGTCACTATAAACTGTTCATTGCTTTTGTTACAATCACAGAGCTTAGCAGATTCTTACATACTTTTGTTTTATAGATATTGATGTAGGCCTAGCCGGTTCACTTTCTGAAGCAAGCCATACACTGCTTGAATTTTGGCCAGGTCCTGCTGACTCAACCTAACTTCAAGCATTGTGTGGCCCTGTTGGCATCCCTCCATTTGCCAAAAACTATTAAACGAACGGTGACTGAAGCCAATCAGTGGCAGCCACAGTTTGTGTATTATGACAGCAACAGGGGATATTTCCCCATTCACACAACAACATTAAAAACAACTTCAAAGTGTGTGTGTGTGGGGGGGGGGGGTCTGCCTTTGTAATGAAAAGATGCAGCCTCAGCACCCCTTCACATGTTTAAAAACAGCCAAATACACAACCCCTATTGCTGAGGATGCCTGTATTTGGATTGCAAGCTCTGAAGACCTGGCGGAAATCAGGGGCAACCGGGTGTAAATGGGACACCTGTCCGTTTAGATCCGGCTGCCCGTAGACCGACATAGAGTCCTGTCATTTCATCTTTTTATCTCCATCACAAGATGGGGACAAACTGGATGGGCACGGATGACGTCCAATCCAAACCTCTAATCAGGAGGGGATTGTGCACAGATAGTATTTTTTTTTTAAAGAAAATGGCACTGTTTGTGTACCAACTACATGCATCAATTTTGCTCATGAAAGTGAAGTGTTCCTTCAATAATCTTAAATAAAATAAACTTGCATACCAATCCTCCACCTGACCTCGAGGCGGAAAAAAAAGAAGAAAAAAAAAAAAACACACAAAGACTAAGCAAACCTCTTAATCACTTTTCAGAACACTTTAAAGTCACAAGTGGCAGCAAAGCATCATGGGAGACACAAGCCAAACAAAAAAACCCACAAGCCTTTCTCCGCCGTGATCCAACACCGAAACCTGCCATCACGTACCAATTAAAAGCGGACCGGGGGGAACTGAACATTTAAATAGAACGCCGTACCTCACACCCGAATTGGCACGTCCCGTATTTATATTGGACGGGCTGCACCATGTTAACCCAGCAGGGAAAACACGCTGCGCTCACTACCGTCAAAAGAGCCCGAGCGATCACAGGAAACAGAACGCTCTGGAATTTAGACGCAGTAACTTTTTATAGGGTTAACATAAATAATATAAAAAAAGAGAGCAGCGTATGAACAATCTGGAAACGCTTTCCATCCATCAGTAGTTCTGGAATATAGATAATGTTTCAATCAATCATTAAAGGCTTAAATCCGGCTAAACCGTTCAAATACCCCCCAAAAAAAGGAAAAAGATTTATGAGAATCCGAGAAGCCTAAACAATTTATGACTGTCAAGTGCCATCGGCTCAGGACAGGCTTCTCATAGCAGTTAGGAAGGATGTGATAAATATGGACAAGCTGCACTCTGGATTTCCAATCCCTCCCCCCCCCTCCCCCTCCTGAAAACACAAGGTTGAAAAGCCAAGCAGACATTACACTGTGCTGTGAATGAGTGAAGCCACATGTGTTCCAGAGGCTGGAAAGGGAGATGGGGGAGAGAAAAAGCCTAGCTGGTTTTCTCAGCAAATAGAAAGTGGTCGGGCCAGTCTGTCACTGCAGCTGAGAACATGGCTTGGGTAAACATTACAGACTTGCAGCAAATACTGCTCCAATTAAACATGAAAGGCATTCCAAGATCCACTCCTGCACTTTAGCCGTTAGAAGAGGGTAAGAGAGGACAAATCGCAGGCGCGCGCACGCACAGGACTGAAGTCCAAACCTTGGTGCTCGCAAGGGGCTGGCAGGGAGAGGCATTTCTGCCTGCAGCCCATTGTTAGGATCTGCCCCGTGTGCATGTTTACAGCAGGTAGACAAAACGGATTATACAAAATCAGAGCCTCAGCCAGACATCACCCACAGCAAAGCAGCTTTCAGAACCCTCGACACTGATTTTTTTTTTTTAACCCTTCGAATACCAGTGCAAGCAAGGGTCCTTGTGACAAAACTGAAGGGGGCATGCCTAACCTTTCTACAAATGCTCAAAAAGAAAGTTGCCCGATGCATAGACAAGGCAATCTGCCATATGCCCTATAGAGTCAGTTCACACCAAGGCGCTACATTGGTGTGCATTTTGCAACGTGCCACACTGCATCACATCTTAGTTTAATAAAATAAAACTAAAGCATCACATCACCACTACACAATGCACACCGGCGGACGCATGTTACGCCTGTGTGAATGAGCCTTAAAAAAAAAAAAACAGGAGATCTGCATCACCAATTTAAAAACAAAATACCAGACAGTGGAGTCCAGGGGTGGGCAACTCCAGCCCCAACATGCCCCAGAGTCGTGCCTGGAACTGTCAGTCTTGTAATGCCTCATGGGACTTGTAGTTCCACAACAGCTGAAGGGCCTGGAGTTGCCCACCTCAGAGTTTGACATTTACAGGTGTTTGCCAGCAAGTTGAATTGACCACTGGTGTCTTATTTTCCAAGGGCGCCATAAGCGAGACCTCCCGCTTGTCTCCAATAAAGGGCGTCAGTCTTACACCCTTGATGTTTTATTCTCTGCAATTCAAAATAAACCAAATCCTTTAGTAAGAGGGAGACCTCCTGTTATGGTCACAACAGATCAGAAGACTTGGGAATGCCAACAAAAATGTGGCCCGCGTAAAAAACAATACCGGCCATACACGTATTGATCTGATCATCGGATAAAAAGTACCATTCCAATACTTCCATTAATGCACTAATTACTGATGAATTTATTTTTAGTTCCATCGATTTTCTGTAGGCGAGTCTGTCGTGCACGAGTCAATCAATCCGTTCCGAAATGATCACTTTCCATTTTTCTTCACTTTCACCTTCTATCACTGGAAGTGACCCGGCCAATGCAGGCAAACCCATACCATTTGTGTTGTATCAAACGATCGCCTTACGAATCTGGTGGAAGGGAACGATCGGTCCAACACAAAAGCAACTCAACGTGTATGGCCGGCATGAGACGTCAGTGGCTGAATAGAGTGGCCGGCATGAGACACCGGTGGCCAGCAAATGACGTCAGTGGCTGAATCGAGTGGCCGGCATGAGACACCAGTGGCTGAATCGAGTGGTCGGCATGAGACACCAGTGGCTGATTTGAGCGGCTGGCATTGGACGCCGGTGGCCAGTTTGGGCAGCTGGCATAAGACACTAGTGGCCGATTCAAGCGGCTGGCATAAGAAGTCAGTGGCCCATTTGAGCGGCTGGCATAGGGCGCCGGTGGCCAGTTTGGGCAGCTGGCATAAGATGCCGGTGGCCGTTTCGAGTCGCTGGCATCGACTTCAACTTTGGGTGGACTTAATGAAGTGCAGTGCTTTCCAAATAAAAACACCCCAGCCTAATTCTCAGCTCATGAAGTGCTCCTAACACACAACACAGCAGGAGGAGGAGGGAGGGGGAGCTCACCACTTGCCTGCGAACCAAGCCGCGTCCAGCCTGCGAAGTCGAGCGGGGTCCCGGAGCTGCGGCCAGGGCCTGGCTGCTCCCCATGGATTGGAAGTGCAGAGATTCTGGAGAAGAGACAGATCCCAAAGCCAGGAGGGGTCAGATCGGAGCTGGACGGAGACGACACGCCGGCCGGGGCTGCTGGAGGAGATTCCGCTGAACAAAGGGAAAGCCGCTCACACGGCTCAGGCGGCGGCGGTGGTAATCCCGGGTCCCTGACTAGCAGCGCTGCCCTTCCGCCTCTTGTCCCCACATGCACGCCGCTCCGGCTCCCTCCTCCTCCTCTTCAGCTGTTCAGCAGACACTTCCACATGCCTGAATCCAGACTCTGTACACCAGACAGCAGCAGCCGGGGGGAGGGGACAGCCCCTAACAGCCCTCCTTCTCCTCTACTAACCACATACAACAGGAAGAGCAGCCAGCAAGACCCGGACTGGATCCAACACCCCCCTCCTGATCAATGGCATCTCCTCTCCAGAGAGCGTGCTCAGCTAAACCATGGCATGTGTGCGCTCAGGCGGCCGGGTACAGGGTGATGGACGGCCCCTGCTTGGGATAATGCCAGGAATTGATATGAAGTCCACCTCACACATGCAGATGAGGAAGATACTGGAAGGATAGAGATCCCACACTCTGTGCCCATAGACAAGAATATCTCTGTGAAGGATGATGGTGGTACTCCTAACTGTCCCTCTTGATGGCTTTCTCTAGTTATCAATCGAACTGGCTCATAAAAAATCCTGCCAACTCCTGGATTGGACAGACTGGCTCCTGCATTCCATATTCATTTGTCCAGCCCTGATATAGATCTAGAGAGAGACAGAACTACCTGAACTAGTAACACCAATATATCTTATTTGTGTATCACTCTGTGGCTGGAGATCCCCAAATCATCTCTGAATTGGTGCGGACACCGTCCTTCCTTCTGGAAGGTGGCTACTTTTGTTCACATGGTCCCTGTGTGTGTTGTAAAGAAGTCACCGCTCCAAGCTCACTCCAGTGATGGACTACAATCTCATGTTTACTTTATTAATTGGTATTGAGATTGTAGTCCATCACAGGAGCGAGCTTGGAGCGGTGACTACTTTACAACACACACAGGGACCATGGGAACAAAAGTAGTCACCCTCTAGAAGGAAGGACAGTGCCAGCACTAGTTCAGAGATGATTGGAGGATCTACAGCTGAGTGATATACAAATAAGATCAATTTGTATTAATAGTTCAGGTAGTTGAATGTATTTGTAAGATTTAGTGTCACTTTATATGACTATTTCTGTATATCTATATCAGGGGAGGACAAATGAATATGGAATTCAGGAGCCAGTCTGTCCAATCCAGGAGTCAGCAGGATTTTATTTAGGAGCCAGCTCCATTAACAGCTAGAGAAAAGCTCAAACGCTAGCTGTAATTTTTAAGGATCATTGGCTCCCGGGATTTGTCTAGCCCTGACCCATCTATATACCGTATATCAGCACAATGTAAAGGGGGGACATACTGTATACTCGCCGTCTCCAACGCCTGCTGCAAGATGGAAAAAATCTAAGAACATCTTCTGCCTCTGCTGAGACAACTGATCTGCCACCACTCCAACCAGCCTGGCACACCAAGCAGGGCATTATCTACACCGCATGCCAACCGACCGGCCCCCATACACACAAAGCAACCCAGTGCCAGCAAGAACTGTACACAAAACTACAGGACACTCCAACATACACACACCATACTGATTGTCAGTACCCAAAAATCCTATGACTTTTTTTTTTTCTTCTTCTTCATGGTCTAGGTGGAAGCAGTATGCACAGATACGAGATGAAAGCTTTTCTGGCCATGTTTAGCCCAATGTCTATTGGAAGGCCCCCTGACAGCCAGATGCAATCTAGGGGAACATTGGAAAAGCCATGATGAAGACTTTCCAGTTCACCAACGTTCTACCATGACAAAGACTGTGCCAGCAGTCAACCCTCCTCCATAACTCTACATAGCCAAGATGCCACATTTGTATGCCTGCCACCTGATTCTGTTGCCCCAGGGCAGTCAGATCCTCCATGCAAGACTGACCTCCGCTCATAGGTCTATGACCTGAGGTGCACCACCTGGAACCACTGTTAAGGTTCTAACACATGGGCATAGATCTCACAGACAACTAACACAATCACAAATAAGTTGTGTAGCAGTGAGGTGCACTCTGTTCTTCCAAAATTGGCTGATCGTTAATGATGGATCATCACAGAGGATAGTAACATAGCTCAGGTTGTGTGCTTTCCTGAAGGCATAGTTTTGACATTGAGCCTAAAGGCTTCTAAGGTTGGAACCTGCCAAACAGTATGAGAGGCACATGAAGTCTTGTTTGAGGTTATATCTGGAAAATGAAAAATTGGGACCAGATTGTAGAGCGCTTTGTCGAAGGGATAATTCAAATGTGAAACTCAAGTATTTGGAAACCACTTGAAGAATTGAACAGCAGTACATTTAGGGATGGTAGTAGAGCAAGATGGGCAGACATCATACAATACGTGGCCAGTATAACCAGGTTATTAAGAATATCCCTCTTCCCTAAGAGTGCACTAAAATAACTCTGGATCAATAACACTAATGACCTTATATCTCTCCAAGGCATCCTGAACCTTCAGCGCTGCAACAGCATTTTAATACAAGATGGCTACTTACTGAAATGGTTTACAATTCATCATCAAATCAATACTATACAAAAAAGGTACCAAACAACCCTGCCACATAAAAAACTACAACAGACTGCAGATCTATCCAACATGACCAGGTCATCCAGGATTTTATGCCCCCTTCCCACAGACTTCATTTGTCCAACAAGAGCAATGGAAACAATTATGGAGGTGCTATACTATCCTTACGTCAGGATTTCTGATTTTTACTTGTGAAGAATTAAAACCTAATTTTTTCCCCATCCATTGTGCAGTACACTTCATAAAAGCCAGTCTGTACACAAACTGAGAATACATTGACAACCACACAGCTTTTCACCCATGCAAGAATGTGATTGGAGGAGAGATGTTAAATCCCTGCCCTCTCTCCTCCTCCAATCACAAAATGTCTTGTATTCTTTAAAACTACAAGATAATTTTGTGATTGGAGGATAGTGAGGGGGCGGGTGATGCACCTTGAGCGTTGCAAAGCTCGGGACTCACCTCTCCCTCTGTTCAGTGCCCAGTAGTTGGGCTTTCTGTGCCGGTGACGGCATGCTGCAGGGTCAGATATTTATACTCTCCCAGTCAGTCACTCTAAGCAGATGACATCCAGCTTTTTAATGGCAAATTAGGCACCCAATGTGGTGTGTAAATTGTCATTCTGCCCATAGTGTGGCTTCAATGTAACCATAACTCAACAATGCAGCCCACCCACATTCATGAAAAATTGGACGTTCTACCACCAGAGAAATTCTAAAATGGGCAAAGCGACATTCTTTTCGAAAAAACGCACCACTGGCCGATACTTTCATTAGAGCACTCCGTGTTGCGACATCGGAGCCCTACGGACCTTCATAGTAAGGGGGTGCAGGTGAGCTCCTCCCCTTTCTTCCCAGGATACAGTGCTCAGACCTGAGTGGCCAAATGTCAGGTCTGTATAGGGTCATGTGAGGAAGGAGAAGTCATTAGTGTGTGTGTGTGTACATATATATATAAATAATCACACATACATACATACACACACACACAATCTCTATTTTTAGTTTTCTACAAAATCTGCTTACACCAATAAGAAAAACATTTTTTAGAACAGATGCTTCCTTTGCAATTATATTTCTTCACCCAAAAGCAGATTTACAACCCGAAAAAGAAAATGGCATAATTATATCCCATCCTATGGTGCTTAACATTTCTCATTAGAACACACTTTGGGATGTAATTCGGCCATGTTTCCTGTGCAGTCTATGCAACAGTCACAGCTAGCAAGCAGATGATGGCATTAGCCATTTAATATGATCCTGTTCAATGAAAACTTTCCTCCTGCTCTCTCGCTCTCAAGGAGGCAATAGAAAAAGCAGCCAAGTGGAAATCTTTTACCGCTCCTTGCGGACAAGGTGTAACAGCAGAGAAATGCTCCAGCTGCTTTTTCATTACTCCCACTGCCCAGAGTCTCTGCATTTCATCAGCCTTTTGCTTCCATCACAAAATAAAAAGAAAACGTTTGGAGGATAACCTAGAGGAGGCATCGGCAGGATGTTAAATTCTTGCTATGCCTTTACCAGTGAGCGTGTTCAATAAAATTGTGCGATGGTGCTCGGTGTAAAAATATAACCCCCGCCACTCTCCATGTCATACATCCAGCGGCACAACAGGACCTCTCAAAATGATACGAGAACAAAAAACGCCTGCGTTACTGACACCCTGATGATTTTATATGCCAGCTCTAATAAAATGGGATGTTGTATATTGTTCAAAACAAATATTAAGAGGGAGCAGTAGATCACACTAGGTGACAACATAACAGAATGAAAAGCCACAGGCTAAGTGTTCTTATCACTGCAGACAGGAACCAAGCTTCCACAATGTCACTGGTAACAAAGCGGGGCTTCTACAGCCTCCAGGTCATGTACACTATGTGCCTGAAGAACGCCATGCTTCAGTATGGCCATGTATATTATACCTCCTACACTGCTCGTCTAAATAACAAACAGCTTCAAATCCATCACGACAGACCCCTGGCAGGGTCGGGATGCAAACGCCAGAGTGAGATGCAACCCTCGTTCCCTCTTCCAATGCAGGTTTCCGTTTTATCAATTCCAGTTCCTGCAGGATCCAGCTTGGGAGACTTCACAGCGACCTCCATTTATCAAACAACCGTGTCATGTTGAGTACCGTTAACAGATAATGAGAAGAGACAAGGGATGCAGTTACAAGTAGAGCCCGTGCAGTTTACAGGCCTCTACATGCTGCTAAGTGAGACAACATCTGACTTCATTACAACAAGAAGTAATTCACACAGCAGCCGCAAGAGGGTACACATAAATATATAGAATATATATTTAAAATATAGAGTTTTTCTTTAAGAAAGACCAGACAAACATATCTGTAGTACTCGTTATAGGTCAGATTGCAAAATGATCCTTAGGATCTGAAAATAGTGATCATAAAAAATAGTAAAGTAAAACAAGAGACTTGTAATAAAATGCCTGTACACTACACATAAAAATAGATTTCAGCCACCAACGATTCCGCCATCTTCTATAGACCATTGCTAGGGATGCACCGATACATAGGCCGCCGAAACATATTGTCCGAAAATGGCACTTTTGGCATAATGCCGAAAGCGCCATTTTCTGGCCGATACAGCGGTGCATCCGTGTATTCTCTTCTCTCTGCTTGGGTGCTGCTCTGTGTCCCAGCAGGGAGGAGAGAAACTGTCACAAGCGGCCGAGTGCTGCGGAAGGAGAGCGCTGTGAGCAGCAGGCGTCTCTCCTCCCACACCGCTCAGCCTCCTGTCACCAATCAGAGGAGAGTAGTGTGGGGGCAGAGACAGCAAGCGCTGTCACAGGATGCTGAGCTCTCCTCCCGCCCAGCCTTCTGTGACAGCGTGTCAGGATGGAGAGCGAGTACAAGCAGTGAGTGATCAGTGATCGCTGAGTGTTTGTACATAATTGAGGACAGAGCATGTTGACTATATCCTCAATTATGAATGAATGGGAAGTGATCTACACCACTTCCTGTTCATTCATGATTGTGGATATAGTAAAAACATACTCTGACCTCATTCCGCTTTCTATTCATTTATAACAGGGGCTGCAGAAAGATTGAGGACTCTGCGTCCTCAATCTTTTTTTCTATTTTAAAAGGGAAATATCAGGTATCTGTTTAGACCCCTAATATTTCCCCCGAAGCACCTAAAAAGTAAAAAAATTAAATATTTGATTTAAAAAATGAATAAAAAAACAAATCTAAAAAAAATTGTAAAAATTTGAAAAAAGTTAAAACAGTTTCGGTCTGACTTTTTTTATTTCGGTTTCGTTTTTGACATTCTCATTTTGGTGCATTGCTCCCATACAGGACCGGTGTGAAGGGTTGCACAGGAAAGCCCTTTTATAAACGCACCAAACTGGCTGGTACAGGCGATTAGTTTCACACCACTGGGGGTAAAATCTACTTAGGTGTAACACTTCCATGTCCTGTCAATGCTGCAATAAAGCAATAGCAAGTGCATTCAAAAAGCAAATTAACCCCTCCCACTCCACCAGGAACAAGTCTTCAATGGCAGTTCCAACATTTTTACCCTTATTACCCTTGACCAGAAAAAATATAATTTTAGCTGAACGTTTTATTGCTACAGTATCGAGACATCATCGCCGTTTAGCAAATAATTAGCATAGCCTTGATATATATAGTTCAGGCACTTGTGCCAGATAGCTTGGAAAGCAATTAATAGACTTTAGCGTTATTTTAAAATGACTCAGGTCTTAGAGATGGAAACGGTCCTAAGAGATAGCTTAGGAGGGCCTGTAATTATTTTTCTACGGGTCCCTCTTATTTATAGCTGCTCCCATGAGCCACAGGTATCTGCGATAGTGACCAAGGTAGTTGCGCTAGGATATATGAAAAAATCAAAAACCAAAATACAGAAAAAATAGGAAAAGATATAATAGTATCAAAAATATAAAAATATCAAAGTATCAAAGGTATCTGCGATAGACTTTACAGATCTTGTATATAACATTCATTTGGAATGAGCATAAAGGCGCGATCATTTGCCAGAATAAAAACACAGCCCGGGTCCCGAGCAACAGACATAAAAGCCAAAATACCATAAAAAGGCAAAGCGGCAAAGAGCTGATGAAAAATTTGTCAGGTAAACACAGCTGACTAAATCTGCGAGATGCCAGGGACAGAGCACTGTAACAGTGTGTGGCTCCAGAACGGTTGAAGCGAGCTAAAGAGACAACAGTGTGCAAGTGCATGTTACAAATCCTTTCTAAATAATACATCAATTCCTTCCTATTCATTACCTACCTGCACAGGGTGCTTCTCTGCCTGTGTGACTCACCATTGTAAATGGGGCTGCAGACATATTGCAGTAATTACACTTGTTCAGGTAATCTGGAGCCTCTCTGTATGAAAACCATTTTAACAGTCGCTAATAAAGTATGAGCAGATGCAGTTATAAACGGAGATAAAACAAGGATTCATGTGAAATAAAGAACATCCTGAATATTCCAGCTCATATACACTATGTGCTATGATTCTTTTATATAGCGTAAACATTTCACAGAGCTGTCCAGAATAGAGACATTAACCTCTCATTAACACTACCGCTGAGTGTAATTGTAGTATACAATGTATCAAATGCCATGAAAAGCATTACACTGAACTGCATGTAACCAAAAATAGTCTGGTCCCTTTCACAAGGGCACCCTCCGTTCTGATCAGCAGGATCTGTGCTGATGGGACCAGTATGGAATGGATGACAATCTTGTGACCTCCGGGTTTGTTTAATTTGTTCCTCTATCTTGTGATGGAGGAAAAAACTGAGCTGTACGGACCCATGTTAGGTCTATGGGCAGTCGGATGTAAGTGAGCATGTGTCTGTTTATATCCGATTACCTCAGATCCGTACCATGCAGGTCCACCAAAACATTTGGTTTTTTTTGCAGACCTAGGCAGACTCGGAGGTAAATCAGATATAAAGGGACACAGGTCTGTTTGAATCAGACTTCCCATAGATTCGGGATTGGGACTTTTCTGTTAAATGCATAGTAGGCATTCTTTGGCCAGTAAATAGGAATACAAATAGGAAAGGCATTAGTCATGTGATTTCTGCCTATGAGACTTGGACTTCATGCATGTGCATTCATGCACAGGTGAAAAGCTAGCCTAACATGTCTAAAATATGCATACATGTGAGTGCGCTGTCACACATGCACAGATGTGAACCTAGACTTAAACAAGCCATCACTGCCCTCTATATCTGCTTTTAACAAGTTTATCTCAAATACCACAACAGAGACTCTAGGGGTAAGTTTCTAACAGCTTAGAAACACCTACTGATTGGTTAAATTAGAGGTCTGTCAGTTTGTCAAACTCTGCTGGGCCTTCCACCTGTCAACCAAAATTCACCACTCCAAATACTATTCTGCATGATATTAAAACACTTTGGCCCCTTTCACACGGGCGGTCTGATAAGATCAGCCTATCATTTTTTTAGGAAGACCCGATCGAATGCCCAATGCAAGTCTATGGGCAGCCGGATCTAAATGAACAGGTACATGCCCAATGGAAGTCTATGGGCAGACGGATCTAAATGAACAGGTGTCCATTTACATCAAATTCTCCCCCCCCCCCCCCTCCCCCCCCCCCTGGAAACCCTCTCTCTCTCTCTCCCTGTATACCCTCTCTCTCTCTCTCCCTGTATACCCTCTCTCTCTCTCCCTGTA
>NW_017306555.1:1009634-1022667 GCF_000935625.1 Nanorana parkeri
GTCTCACCCCCCCCCCACCCCCCCAGCTCTGGAAAAACAAACGGAACTATGTTGTTTTGCCAGACCTGGTTGTGCTGAATCGAAGGTAATCTGATGTAAATCGACATGTCCGTTTACATCAGATTTCTCATAGACTGACGTGGGGGGCAGGGGGTTCCAGTCATTTCTGGCCGGACACAGATGTCACAGCAGTGACATGTGATCCGTACTGCTCCAATCTGGAAAGGGTCCATGCATGAATCCCCTCCTAAACATAGTGTGAAAGGGGGCTACTTACCTTGGAGTCCAGGGTTGTGGTGTGTTCTTTCCATCCAAAGACCTCTGCAAACTACCCTCCTCCCATGCTGCCATTTAGGATCTTGCATCAGATGGAGGCAGCTGCCCCCGTTTGTGTGTCTGCTCTCTGCCAGATGCTTCCCTCACTACTGTGTTCCGCTGTACGGTGTTCTGAATGTTATACCTGCATACATGACATCTTCAACTTTCATCTATGCAGACTCAAAATATCTAACTCAGACTCCAAGGATATGTTTATGTTGGAAGTAAGGAGATTAAGGGGGGACATGATTTTCATGTACAAAATGTTCAATAGTCATAGCAACATTAGCAACAAACTCTTTAAGATTAATTCCGTAACAAAGACTAGAGGCCACCACCTAAAACTGGTAGAAAAAAAAATTCAAAACACAAGGGGCGAAGGGAGTTCTTCTCAGTTCGCGTGGTTAGGGTCTGAAACTCCCTGCCTCAAGCAGTGATTTCCGCATATAGTCTGGAATCATTCAAGAAGCTTTTGGACGATTTCCTGAGAGAACGTAATATACAGGGGTACATGTACTCTTAAGAATGAGAACACTCAGGGATCTATACACACAATAGGTTGGACTTGATGGACTTATGTCTTTATTCAACCTCAAATACTATGTACAGGTGAAACTCGAAAAATTAGAATATCGTGCAAAAGTTAATTTATTTCACCAATGCAACTTAAAAGGTGAAACTAATATATGAGATAGACTCATTACATGCAAAGCTAGATAGTTCAACCTGTGATTTGTCATAATTGTGATGATTATGGCTTACAGCTCATGAAAACCCAGATCCACAATCTCAGAACATTTTTGGCAGTGTGGGCAGGTGCCAAGTCCTGCTGGAAAATGAAGTCAGCATCCCCATAGAGCTCGTCTGCGGAAGAAAACATGAAGTGCTCCAAAATCTCCTGGAAGACGGCTAAGTTGCATTAGTGAAATAAATGAACTTTTGCACGATATTCTAATTTTTCGAGTTTCACCTGTATATATGTGACAGATATCACAGGAGGCTGCAGGCGGCCCATCAGTACAACACCTTCACCTAGACGAGGAATGAGGAAGTGAAAGGAGAGCACAGCACTGTAAACGTAAATACAAAAACAAACACAAAATTACTTGGAGGGCTATAAAGTGTATGCAATTGAGGGAGACCAATACTAGAGGAAGGTAATGTAGTGGCAAAATGTGCACCTTATTTCTTCACAATGCTTATATGTGCAGAGATGAATGAGGGCTTGTTTTGAAGTGCGTTTACTGCTTGTTCAGAAAATATCAATACTTTAAGTGTGCATGATCTGGCCACAGGTTCACTTTATGATCCTGTAAGTGGCCACTCTCTTGACTACAAAGAGGACAAACAGTGGATTGTATACATCTAAACCTCTAAAAGGTACACATGCCTATGTATATCTATAACAGCTACTCTATAGCTTTAATAGATAGTATATAATCCAAAAAGAATGTATTCCTCACAACAGTTGCAGGCGAATTACAGGGCTGATAGGGTGAACAAGTTCAAGTAGATATGATTCTCAGGTCTTCAGCATATTAAAGACAACTGCAGTTGTGCTTTCAGAGAAGGAATGCATACAGGTTATTAGCCTAGTAGAACATAATGGCTGGCAATATAAATGGTTTCAATGGAGCACATCCCTTCTGACCTTCACAAACTACTCCTGAGCTTTCACTCATCTCCAGTCATGATTCAAACAAGGTCAGATGAGACTTGAAAGATTAATTGTATATAATAATCTCTGCAATATAACCAAGGTAAGTTGCTTTACCACCCTGTAGCCTCAAAGAGCACATATATTTTAAAGGAGTCTTCCCTGTAAATACTGACTCCAGCCAAGCCTACAATATGCAGAAGGGGAACACACAAGAGATGTTTTAAATAGAAACTATCAGCGCAGTAATGTTTATTTTCTAGATGAAATGTGATCAGATTAAAATACAATATCATCAGGGAGCTAACACAGAACCTCAGGCAAGCAAACAACTAACTCATCTTAACCCAGTACCCAAATAAAAGATTATATATAGTATTTAACTTATTCTGCCATAAATACCTGGAATCTGCCCTTATATTGGCTTCCAATAAGCTTTTGCACACCAAGATTCAGACTGCGTGGGTTAGCACTGTGAGCTAATTAGGCTCTTTTACAAGTGTGACCTCAGTGTGCTGCTAGCACTTCTTTGATCTATCACACAAAGGATACTTGTGGCTAGAACAGTAAGGTGGGCTATATAACTGGGGCATAGAATTTACAGCCACAGATTACCATTTCTGCCTGGCGTTCTACTTTTCAGGTTTTAAAAAACTTCTCTCTATGTAGTTTATGATATATGTATATAGGGGCAGGCACATTTGTCTGTTACATACACTGCCTATGCGTCCTTCTTAACTGTACTGCACACTGACGATGATTCAGTGCTCTTCTCTATCAGATCATGTTTCTGGCACTAACCTAAGGCCTCGTTCACACCTGATGCAGTGCGTTCCGGCACGATTTTGGCCAGCTCACTTTTTGGTGGGGCAGGAGGGTGCGGTCCGATCAAAATGCTGCAAGCACTATTTTGATTGCACCGGACCGGATCGCAGGCATAATGTGCCTTGCGATCCCGTGCGAGCAAATGCATTGGGCCGGAGGGCGTGGCTACAGCGCTATTCACGTCAATGCATCGCCCCCTCGTGCCCCACAAGAAAGTGAGCTGGCCACAATGCAAGAGTGCGTTCTGGCCACATTCGGGCCAGAACGCACTGCATCTGGTGTGAACTAGCCCTATGGCCACATTCATACCTGTGATTAGGGATTCCTGTTTCAGGAACTGAATCCCTAATCTGCTATTTACAAGTGGCAGCAGTCACCCGTTCAAGTTAATGATCAGGTGACAGCCGCAGCATGTAAACGTGAGCACACCGATTACATACGACCGATGCATCCAGGGAGAGCGATTGTTTTCTAACCGCATGTAATCATAGCACATACGATTACATGTGGTGTGCCGGAATTTACATGCAGCGGCTGTCACCCTATCATTAACTTGATTTTGTTTGACTTGTTTGATTATTCTTTATTAGCTAATGGGGTCAAATCACCAATCTTTTTTTAACCGTAGAGATCCATAAAAATTGAAGGAGCAGTATCAAACATTTTTTTTAACAAAAAAATGCCAACAGTGCATGTGGTTTTTCTTCATTCCAAAGTCAAATGTTAAAATCAAACGAAATTTTTACCAGCATTCATCAGGTCTCTGATGAAGATTGCCGAGATTTTTTGTACGAACGTTCGTACAGAATGTACACCGAGCATTACTGAAAACAAAACAGAATTGTTTCCCTTTTCTCCAACTTACCAGTCTTTGAAAGGAACCTGTCAGGATACAAAACATAAAAAGCTGTTATTGAGGCAACAAGAGGGTCAGAGGTCAGTTGAAGTCTGACCGACTGTTGTGTCCATCAAACTCATGACTCAACACAATTGATCTGACTAACTAAAGGAGTTGAGAATTTTAACAACCATTTTACTTCAATTATGTGTAAAGCAAATTTAGGTTTTACTTTGCATACCCAATCATGAGCAGATTAAAGTAATATTAAAGTCAAAAGTTTAAGCCATTTCAAATGCTGACTACATTACTTACAAGCGATGCTGTTGATGTTTAAAAGTTTGTTTCCCACATAATCAGCTGATTCCCCTGATCTAGCACTAGCCCTGAAATCCTTTTTTTCGATGGTTCCTTTGCCTTGCAGGGTCCTAAGGAGCCACCCTTGTGTGTGCTAGTAAGCTGGTCATGTCTCCACAAACACACAGCAAGGCAAGCCTCTTTTCTCCTCCCTTCTACATGCTCCCCACTTCTTCCCTACAGTAACCTCATAGCTGTAGACAGCTGTGACCTTGTACCGGACAAGAAGTTCAGGGAAGTGAAGCTGAGAGAGTTGGAGCCAGCTGTTTACAAACATGGTAACCAAGTGCTTGGTCAAAAATAAAAAATAAAACACTTTGCTTAGTAATGCATGTGTTTGATCTGGATTCATTATTGAAGAAGAAAAAATATGAGAGTTGAATACTACTTTCAATAAGCAGGAATTAGCTTTCAGAATGATTGTAAGATTGAAGTGAATATTCACACAATTTTGTAAATATTCTCAACTCCTTTAGTAAATCAGCATCCCTGCCTCCCATCTCGAGTGAGCAATGGGTGAAATGAAGCGACTGATGGGATCAGAGTTCACTTGATCTCAGACAGCGTCAGTTTTAGAGTGAGTAAATAAAAGAAAGAAAAAGAAAAACAGATTTTTATAAGTTCAATTACAACTAAAGACCGAAATGCAAATTCCTGCCCAAGTCAGCTCATGGCTGGTGCAGCTCATATTTCCTGATATACAGGTATAAAATAAAATAATGGACCACCACCATGGCAAAAAGAAAGCCAGAAAAATATAAATATGAAATAAAACTGCTAAGCGTATGTAACTACTGAATGTAAAAAGTAAAAACACTACCGAACAGCATGCTGACAGCACATACTAATGTATCCAGATCAGAATTGGACAAAATCGGAAGAGCCAGGTAGCCAATGCTAATAAACAAGGGAAATTGACCATTAATGTTCAACACGCATGAAGAGAATGTAAACGAGGACTCTGCACACATCTTTGCAAGCAGCAGTTTGATGTAGGAACAGTTAGAATATCATGTATAGCAGTATTAACTCTTACATAATGTGTCCAAATGGGGAAATATCAGGGTGTCCTCTGTATAATTAATGCTCAGAAGCCTGCAGTACAATGGGAAGCAGGGAGCAACTGGGGAATATTTGCTAGAAGGAGGCAGATCAGGCTGTGAAGAGCTGTGTGTAAAATGACAAAGTGCTTCATACAGATGAATGAGCACAGACATTCTGGGACTTGGCAGAATGCTAAGGATGTTCTCCCTCATGTACTGCAGCATCCACTGAGTTAATATCATACAGAGGGAAAAGGGCTTTTGGTCACCTCGAAGAGATTTGCAGAGCTCTGAGCAGGTTGCTTTTTGAAAATACAAGAAACCAAATGGTCTGAACATTAAAAAACAAAGGTTTGGTATATGACAAAGGTCAGTGCACCCGGGTATTGGGATCTATCTTCACAGATAAACTCGAACACTAGAGTCTACAGCATGCTTTGTGCATAGCAGCCCATAACCTCCATGGTGCACATGCTATAAAGCATTTTCAGCACACTTAGCACTGCAATGCACATCAGCCCATAATAACCTCCATGGTGCACATGCTATAAAGCATTTTCAGCACACTTAGCACTGCAATGCACATCAGCCCATAATAACCTCCATGGTGCACATGCTATAAAGCATTTTCAGCACACTTAGCACTGCAATGCACATCAGCCCATAATAACCTTCATGGTGCACATGCTATAAAGCATTTTCAGCACACTTAGCACTGCAATGCACATCAGCCCATAATAACCTCCATGGTGCACATGCTATAAAGCATTTTCAGCACACTTAGCACTGCAATGCACATCAGCCCATAATAACCTCCATGGTGCACATGCTATAAAGCATTTTCAGCACACTTAGCACTGCAATGCACATCAGCCCATAATAACCTTCATGGTGCACATGCTATAAAGCATTTTCAGCACTGCAAAGCACATCAGCCCATAAGATGCAGTGCAGCTGTGGTCCATGCCGCAAGCATTACAGCTTCCATAAACAATGGGGGAGCTGAAGTGGACCTATACCTAAAATATAACATTTTGCAATCTATCGGGGATTCATTTAAACATTTTAATGTTGCAAAGTACCTTCAATATATAATTGCCGATTCTAAGCAGCAGAGCACTTGCACACATGCAACAGTGCCTAGGGCACAGTCCGTTCTTTCAACCTCACAAGGATATCGACAGTCATAACCTGTCCACTCTTGCTTCAGATTACTTGGATATACACTGATGGCATCATTAGGGGAGTAGGCAATGCGGTTTGACATAGATACAGGTTAACTGAAGAAAAAGTGTGTCTGGGTAAAAAGAATAGCTGCAGAATGCCTTCTATGTAGTGCTGCATCATTCACAACTGACATATGTCTCACACATGAAGGCTTGCTGGGGTCCAGGTTAAGCTTAAAGAGGAACTTTACCTACCAATTTAATGTCTCTCTATAATCGTTACCTCTAAGACATGCCAACTGTCAAGGTTGCCAGTGTGCTTAATTCAGCTCTCAACCAAACTTTCAAGCCCTCAAATGGCTGGTGGGATAGCTGATCAAATGTACATTACCATGGTAACTGCAATCTAAATAGAGGCTAAGATGGCACCTTCCTTGGCCGTTTGGGATAGGAGGTTGTAGTTCCATTTTAAGGTTATGATCATGGGCTTCAACTGCCATTAATCCGCAAATGAAACTACCTGTATATGCTTCCAATTAGAACGCGGTAGTAGCTGTAAACATGGCTCTGAATACCTAACAATGACATTTTAGATGTGCGGAATTGGGTGCAGTCTCTATAATACTTACTTTTTGCTTCTCTGACAGCATGGAGCTCCTCCAGCTGCCTCTCCTTTCTTTGCTGCTCCTGTCTGTTGATAGGAGTTGGCAGGAATCTCTACTAAAGGTAACAAAAGGAAAGAACAGCAGGAGGAGATCACTAGAGGAACTTCAATGTCCCATACTCAGGAATTATGGCCACATGTAATGTTTGGAGGCTAAAGCAAGTGTCACCACTTTAAACAAAGCTATCCGATAAAGAAGAATTATGATACTACCAGTGAGGCGGGTGGTGTCTTCACTCTCTTGAAGAGCTATACCTACTAAAGGGTCTTCAGTATTGTTGTCTGGTGCCAGCATTCCCTGCTGTGCGCTATGATTCCACCCAACGGCACTGCCAGGGCATAGTCTCGTCATAGTGGGTGGAACCACAGCAGGCCAAGGGTGGGTGCTGTAGACTCTTCAAGAGAGAAAAGATTACAACCCGCAGGTTAAAGTGACAACAAACTTAGAAGTTAAACCATAAAAATGCATTCAAGTACCTTATCCATTAACAAAACTAACTTATTTGTGTATCACTCAACTCCTCAAATCATCTCTGAATTGGTGCCGACACTGTCCTTCCTTCTGGAGGGTGACTACATTTGTTTCCCATGGTCCCTGTGTGTGTGTTGTAAAGTAGTCACCGCTCCAAGTTAGTTTCTGTGATGGACTACAATCTCAATACAACTTAGTAAACATGAGATTGTAGTCTATCACAGGAGTGAGCTTGGAGTGGTGACTACCTTACAACACACACGGGGACCATGGGGAACTCCAAAGACATGCTGGTAGGTTAATTGGCTCCTCTCTAAGTTTGCATGTGAGATAGGGACCTTAGATTGTAATCTCCTTGAGGGCAGGGACTGATGTGCATGTGCAGCTATGTAAAGTGCTGCGTAAATTGTCGGCGCTATATAAATACCTGAAATAAATAAGTAGCCCCCCTCCAGAAGGAAGGACAGTGTCAGCACCAATTCAGAGATGATTGGAGGAACTACAGCTGAGTGTTACACAAATAAGATACATTGTTGCTATTAGTTAAGGTACTTGAATGCATTTTTAAGATTTAACTCCTGAGTTTAGTGTCACTTCATATAACTTTGTTTGCATGGTGGTCTTTTTAAAAAAGATTTTTTCTGGCGACAGTCAGAAGTCAGTTTACAGTATATTTTCAGTTAGCACTACAGCAGCAAGCTAAACTTTAAGGCTCTTTTCACACCTAGGTGTCAGCGTTTTCTGACATATTAGCGCACTTTTTGTCTAGCATCTCGTCTAGTTTGTTTTGCACATTTGTGCACGTAAAGACACGCGTTTTAGTGAACAGGTTGAAATACATTGAGGTGAAGGGACAAAAACGCGCAGATGTGCAAAACGCTTGTGTCGCACGTTTCCATTGAAGTCTACAATGTACTGTAATTTGCCAAAAAAAAAAAGCTCCTGTACTTTTTCCAGTGTTCTACAGCTTGCGACAACTCAGGCTGTAGCTCCCATGGGGCGAGTGAGGCACTCGCCTCAGGCGCAGCTGAGAGGGGGCGCACGAGGACCGGCATGGCCTTGCCCCTGTTGCCATGGCGAGCACAGGGCGCCATAGGCAACAGGGGCGCAAGGCGGCCAACAGAGCCGAGGGTGAACAGGAGCGGCACAGGCTCCAGCTTCTCCTCAATCTCTTTTTTTATTTCAAAGGGGAAATGTCAGGGGTCTGTTTAGATCCCTAATATTTCCCCAAAGCCCCCCCAACAGTAGAAACAAAAATTAATGGGATTTCTTGCGTTTTTTTGTCGCGCTTAGCTTTGAGCGTTAATACGCCTAGGTGTGAACACCGACTTAGATGGATATCTAAAAGATAATTGAAAATAAATATATTTATATATGCTTATATTGAGTATTTCTCTACGTTTTAGAATGGGCATGTCCATGCAAATACGTTAGCTACAATGCCCTTGCTAGCAGCAGATGTAGGATTATCCTTGCACTTCTTTACAAGAGGATGTGTTAGAAATAATGCTACAGAAGAAAAAAAAAAAAGGGAAGTCAATTATTTCAAGGCAAACAAAAGCAAAGAAAGGGGCAGGTACCCTCAGGCAGAGATGCAGTTTTCCATGCAGATTATTCAGGGTGCACAACATCAATACGCAACGGGGCCAGTGTTCTACTAAAACTGATGCTCGGCTGTCTGGTCTCTAGCAATCAAACTACAGTACTTGGCAAGGCCTGTCAGCTGTGAGCTGTAGTTCAGCATAACAGAAAAGCCTGAGGCTGCAATGACCTGATTTACAGTCAGAATCGGAGTACGGCTGCAGATGATAGATCTGGAGTTGCTTTTCTACATGATGCGTGATTGAACTGTGCTGGAGGCAGTATATACCGCCTGCACACACTGGAGTCAGTCATTTTGTTGAAAATCACAAGTATGTGACCTCTTTCCTGGACACCTGTATCTACGCATTTGACAGTGTCAGATTCTTGGACTTCCTCTACCCTGGCAGGATTTGTTGCCACTTGGATAGACAAAATGGCCGGCACCATACATGGATAGCCCATCCTATTGCCGAATGTTTTAATGCAGATGAAGGTGGGAAATTAAAAAAAAAAAAACAGCTTTTAAATTGAAGGTTTCCTTTTTCATAGCATTTTGTCCAGTACAGCTAGATAGGACAACGGAAACCATGGCACTTTGTTGCTTAGGACAACAAAAACATTCTTCGGTCAGATTATAATGACCATTGTGCTCAACGTCATGGTGAGGGACTGAATATACCTGGACCTAACTGTGCAACCAATTAAAAATTAAGATTTAAAAAGGACAAAACCTTTTTAAAAGGCAACTTCAGGCAAAAATCTAAACAATTGGAGTCAGTTACCTCCAGCTCTGGCCAGGGCCAGAACAACAAATGGAACAGAGTTCCGTTTTGCCGGACCTGATCGGGCCAGTTCGGGGGGAATCTGATGTAAACAGACGTGTCAGTTTACATCAGACTCTCCACAGACCAATATGGGGTCTGACAGTTTTAGTTCTTTCCTCCATCACAAGATGGAAGAAGTGGCAGCATTCGATTCGACCTGCCCCGATCAGGAGGGGATCCGTGTATGGATCCCCACCTGGTCAGCCCATGTGAAAGGAGCCTTAAGCTGGCCATACATGTTCAATTAGTTTAGCGCGGATCAACAAATCTCCTGCTGCTGCCTATTTTACAAGAAAGGTGACTACAGCTCACTGTTCAACCCACAATTTAACACCCACCTCCTTCAATTGTTGGAATCAAAACTTGTCGAGCCAGCAGGGCCATCCATGGCTTAAATTTCAGCCAGTTCACGGAAATCAGCCAACATTTTAGTTGTGTATGGCCAAGCTTAAGACCTTCACTTATCTCAACCATCAGAGCCATACACTGTTATAATTTCAATGGGTTTGCGGCAATCAGTCAAAAGTCTAACAGTGGCTGGCTCTGCCAGCTCAACAAAGGTAAATTACCCAATCAACTTTTGTAGAAGGATTCAAGCTGAAAATTGTTGGCTGTACAGTGAGTGCAGCCAAACAGCTGCAGTGACTGTTCAAGTTTTGACAGCTGTGGATGCCACCTCTCAGAACACAATAGCCTGGCATTTGTCCATCCACACCGTTTAACGCGGATAGAGGAACCGGTTTTGGTTTTTTTCTGGCTCGCAGGTTGCATGAAAGAAATCTATGGCCATTTTAAAAATAAAGGATCAAGTGGCAGTTTACGGTCAAGTGACAGCTACGGGTTAATGTAAGGAGAGTTAGGGTCATATGTGAGGGTCATGTTAAGTGTCATTTTAAGGGTCAGGGCAGAGAGATTGTTTTCGCCCTGTTCCCACCAGGGCATAATGAGAAGAGTTCCCGCACATTTGCAGGACTTTGTTTCCCACGTTTGGCGCGTGTCCCCAACTGTGGAAAAAAAAGTAAATTTTTCCACGTATTCCCATCAGTCCTTATGTGCGCGAATGCACAGGGGAAAGACACGTTTTTCTTGGTTTACCTAGTAATGGCAATGCAAGCGAATGCCGCATTCGTGCACATATCGCGAATGCGCATCGAAGTGCACATTTGACACACGTTCACGATACGCCCTGGTGTGAACAAGGTGTTAGGGGCTTTTAGAGCCGTCTAAAAAAAGCAAAAAAAAGAAAACTAAACTTTTTACAACTTCGAGATGCAAAAAGTAAAGTAAAGGGTGTTTTTATAGTTTTGCCTGAAGAGGTCCTTTAAATGGCTAAGGAAACCACAATCGCGGATGTCAGTTTGAGTAAAAACACTTATGGTCTGCCCGTGCCCAGAAAACAATGAAACAGCCACACTTAATCTGGCCCTTCTGCTCTCCTCCACTTAACGAGTAATAAGAATGGAAATGGAAAATATGATCCCTGGTACAGCGCAGTATGCTATGTTTAAACTATTGTAATGTAAAGCATGCTTGGGCTCACAAATTCAGGAAAATTATTGCCAAATGCTTCCTGTGGAATCTCTCCAGTAGAGCCCTGAAGCCCTCCTTTTCCACACACGTCGGATACAAAAACATCCAACTACAGCTATGTTAGGAACATTTCTCACTTGCTACATATCACACACAAAAAATGCAAAAAAAAGGTGGCCCTGGGTTTAAAAGGACAAGCTGTGTGAATCGGTTAAAGGGATACTGAAAGCAGGAAGGAAGCCAAAGCAAGCAGGCAAGCACACACATCCACATACCCATGTCACCATATGGCCATCCCTGGAGTGGAGAGTAACCTCAGAAGCAGGAAGTCTGAAACAGATTTTAAAAATAACCACATCTTTTGAAGTGAACTCAAGCTGTGTCACATCATGGTTTGTGAATATTAAAGGGCAGCAAGCCACTTAAACTTTAAAATGCATAGGCAGACAATACTTGCAAGCCAAAATGTAAACAACCTTTTGCAAATATGTTCACTGAGCTCCCATCTTTTTGATAAAACATTTCTTTTTTCCACTTTATACAAGATGGTAGACTTATGTCTTAGACATGCTTAACAAAGTATGAGAAAAAAAAACACATAAATTTTCCAAGGACGTACATGAGCAATCATGGACCATTAACCAAGTACGCCTAGCAACAAGACATTTTCTTTTCAAAAGGCACTGATCATATTCAAACCTACCCTGGAAGAAGTATGAATGTTGACTGGTAAAAAAGTAGAGAAAGTCAGAAGTTACTCCATATAGGGTCCAAGAAGCATTTCCCCACTGACCATGTGAGGTGCGCTCTGGATACTGGCAACGGGACATTACAGGCTATGGTCTGAACTAGAGAAACTAGAGAACTAGCATTTAGGCTAGCATTATACGTAATGTTAAATCAGGGCAACTATGAGAACACTGTTTCAAGCCCCTTTGAGATGAGCGGTCCGATCAGGTCCGCCTGTCTGTTTTCCAGGAAGCCCAATTAAAGTCTATGGGCAGCCGTATCTAAATAGACGGGCATCAGTTTACATCCGGTCCAGAACAACAAATGGAACGGTGTTCCGTTTCGCCGGAACTGATCATGCCGGATCTGTTGTAAATAGACACGTCCGTTTACATCCAATTCCTCATACACAGACCGGTCATTTCAGTTTTTTCCTCCATCGCAAAATTGCACGACCGTAAGAAAACGGACGGACATGGATGCCCCAGCGGTGACATCCAAACCGTCCTGCTCCGATCAGGAGGGTAATACATGCACAGATCCCCTCCTGATTGCACAGTGTTAAAGGGGCCTTAACATACATTATTTAAAAAGTTTCATAATCAACTGCTCCGCTGTGTGCATGAAGGGAAAAAAGGCATAGAAAGTCCAACAGTCTATCCTGGCTAACCTGCATCTTGTTTAGGTGGTATATGATAATGCACAGCAGAGGACCGCTACTGATTATCCTCCTGCTGGTACACCATTTAAAATTCTCACTGGATTCCAATTGTTTTACCCCTATGATGTTATTTCAGGGAAATGGAGAATGGAAATGTACTACACAAATATGCCATCTAGTGGAATGTGAGACGCACAGCACCCATAACATACATTTATCATCAAGTATTTCTGGGTGTACCTAGCCTATAATAATAGTGGGCAAGTACTAAACAACCAATCTGACCAGATAAACAGGTATGAGAAAACAGATGATCCATGAAGCTGGGGCTCCAGACCAAAAAAAATTTATATATATATATATAT
>NW_017306555.1:1022815-1061404 GCF_000935625.1 Nanorana parkeri
ATATATATATATATATATATATGCAATACTACTTAACTTGCCAAAGGATTAGTAATTCTGTTGGGGCAGTCTAGTGATCCCTGTCACATTGCGTAGCCAGGCAGCAGGCATATCTACTTCACCTACAAATCATTCGGCAGGTAAATCAGTTCACATAAAATAATTTAGCCATTTCTGTGGCATCTTTTATTTAAAGCTATTCAGAATTGATGTACATTAGTTAAATTGATGGAGATTAGCCCAAAAAAGTGTGTTATGTTTTAACCAGTCATTACATATATTCTACCCATGACACAAACTCTGCAGTCCTCATTTTCCCATTTATATGTACGGTGCAGCAGGGTGTGTGACTTTTTTGCACTGTCCCTTTATATTGCTGTCACTTCAAATTAGGGATGTTCAGATACCAGTGCCGATACTTGGCATTTTCATGGCAACGATCAGGGTCACAGCTGGGACCTGGCCCTGGTGCTCCACCACTGTCCTGAAATCATTGACAGTTTTTCTAAAACAATACAGACTAACAAAAATGCATCAGTACTTGTATCTGTGAGTACAAGTATCAGTACTTGTACTTGGTCTGGAGATGGTATTGGCGCATCCCTAATATATACATTAAGGGCCCATTCACACCACATCCAGATTATCTCCAGACCAGACTGCTTCCGGACCCAAATTGCATCCTAATATATCCCTATGCTGTTTCTGGCCTCTGTTCACGCCAGCGCAGTCTGTTCCAGACCAGACAAGAAAAATATTGCAGGTCTCATTGTCTATTCTGGAATGCACTGGAACTGCAAGCAGGTTAACATCATTTTCCGGACCAGATCTGGTCCGGAAAATGGTGTGAACCTGCCCTTAAACAAGGATGCACAAATCCCAGGAGAAAAATGACAGCTGACTCCCTAACTTTTTAAGTTTTTCTTTTGTCTAGTCTTGGAGCTGGAAAAGTATCTGTACTTAGCATCTGTGCACCCCTACTACAAATCCTTACACACGTTTCAAAGGGAAAAAGACTGCTGAATTCACCTTAAAGTAGAAGTGCACTAAAATGTAATTGTTGCCCTCAAGGTGCTCATCAATGTTTTATAGAAGAATATTACATCACACTGCCCAGCTTGCACAAGGCCAGACGGTGCTTTACTGGCAGAGGCTCCTGCTTATCCTTCTCCCTAGTCGAAGCCTGACCCTTGCACCTATGCTTAGTTTGGAATATAGGGCTGGAGTATGCAGAAGAATTTGCAGGAAGCAAACATACTATTTACTGTCATTGCAAAGCGAGTTTAAATATATACAAATTGGGGTGTGGGGGGCAAAACTCCGTTAATCACAACACACTAGGGAAGCCAATTCCTTTCCAAAGTAACAATTCGTTCAATTAAATGGAGATCATGTTTGAAATCAATGAGTTTCAAGTGAACAAATACATGAAAGGTCCAACATCTGGTGCGTCAATAGCTAGAAAAACCCAAACCATGAAGACAAAAGAACACTGAATAGGTGACTGCAAAGACAGAGGACACATACAAGAAACTGCATATCCATTGGTGTACAGTGACATCAATTACACCCATCATTAACAAGAGGCCATCCACAAGCAGGAGACTATTGAGAGACTACCAAGAAGGAAACTACGGAAAGAGGCCACAAAGACACCTATAATCACTCTAAAAGGAGTTACAGTCCTAAATGGCGACTTAGAAGAAATCATGTGTACAACTGTGTGGGGGTTTTAGCAGTGGCATCAGTATGGGTGCACAGCTAAAGAAAACCACTTACCTAAAACCCGTCTTCATCTACAGTTTGTCAGAAGGCACCTGTAAGACGATTCTATGGTATGAAACCAAAACCCAGTTTTCTGCCATGAGACCAAACACACCATCATCAAAATTGCACCCTTCCCCACCATTTAACAGCATTATGTTGTGGTTATCTTTATCTACTGCAGGCCCGGGAGGCCTTGTGTGGGTACAGAGAAACATTTAGTACAGCAAAAACAAAGGGAAACCGGGTGGAAGACCAAACCCGATGCAGTTTGCAAGAAACCTGAGCCTAGGGAGAAGATATGTCCTCCAGCAAGACAATGACCCCGAGCATTAGGTCAAAATTACACAACAATGGCTTAAAAACAACAATGTTAATGTCTGAAATGGCCAGGTCTGTATCCAGATCTCAAATCAGAAGAGAATGTGTAGCTCGACTTGGAAAAGGCTGACCACTCACTATCCCCATGAAACCTAAGAGCCTAGTGCATAGGCCAGCACTAAAGAGACTACAGAACCATTTTCTCCAGAAATGTAAGGTGTTTTTTTTTTGGCCTATTACATTTTATTCATCCACCAAAGCAAACCATTAACAATAGCTGTATATCAACGTTTGCATGTCCGCTTAAAATTTTGATTTTCATCACATACACTTGCCCTTTAAAGCTTAACTCCAGTTACATAACATTTGAAGTTCTTTTAAATATATTCCTCAAATAAGCACAAAGGATATAAATCCTGTTATTTAAGTGGTGGTGACATTACTGTACTGCACATAGCCTGTTCAATGAGCAGAGCTGTGGAGGAGCCCCAAGAGATCCACCCACGACAGACTGCATGCCGAAAACAGGAGGGGGCGGAGACAAGGCCAGTCACCGTGCACAAGGAGAGAGAGCAGCAGTGATTGGTTTTTTATTACAGGAGGGGGTGGAGACAAGTCCAGTCAACCCTGCACAAGGAGAGAGAGCAGCAGTGACTGGTCTTTATTACAGGAAGTTCCTGCACATAGGCAAATTTCACACTGGATTACTAACAGATCTGGAAGACGCAAAGGACACCAAGATTGTCTTTGTGTAAGCATACACGTCTCATATTTTAGCAATATTTTCATTTCCCAGAGTTCGGCTTTAAGATGAGAGCGTGACAGCAGTCTTACAAAATTTTTGCACTGTTACAACATACATTTCTACAATCTATGAACCAAGAAAAACACGGTTTATAACTATATGCTAGTTAAGAAAATGGATTCCACAAGTGAACTTTACGTCCATAGAAAAAAAATATATATATTAAAAAAGATCTTGCCATTTTCCGTCTCTTCCAAAACAATTTTTTTGTCACACAACATACAAAAAACTATTAAATAATAAAATTACAAATATTTAAAATGTATTTACACTTTTGCATTCAAATTTGAGAAAACCCCTCTATATGTTTATGTGTTCCCATTCACACAGCATACCGAAAAATAATGGTTTAAAAAACAAATTCTTACCTTTTAGCCCTCATTCACACTAGAAAAGGCCGGCACGTACAGCTCCGTGCACGGCCGTATCGGGCAGCTCCCAGGAAAGACAGGTGCTGCATGTGACTAGTACGCAGCCCCCCTCCCCCTCTATGGGAGTACGCGGCCGTACGCCACCCTACGCTCACCCCAAGTGCAGGTCCGTACAGGTGCGGGTGTTCCGGCTTGGATGCAGACAGGATCCATCCTGTCGGCATACTAGTACGGACACCTGCACGGATGTGCAGGGCGGGAGTAGGGCGGCATACGTGCCGGCCTTATCTCGTGTGAATAAGGGCTTAGAGAGATTTTGTTGCAGCAAGTAGCATGGCAGATTCCAGTTTTTCTCTGAGCACCTATACAGTGATCTGTTGTTAAAGAAACACTTACGACAGATTTCAGGATTGGGTTTCTCTTATTAAACTTCATTAACATACAATGGAGAAGCCCCCTCGCCCTCGCAGCCCCTCCTAACATTACAAAAGCAGCAGAAACAAGTAGAAATTTTAACCCTACGCCAAGTAAAAAGCAAATTAAAACTACAATAACCATTTTAGATGCTACGAGAATGGGAACATGTAACAAATATAAAATAGGTGTTATCCCAATTTGGCTGCAAAAGTGAAAATAAACTTTAAAAGATTAAAATTAATTTGAGCAAAAAAGTCTTCAGGTCATTAGTGTACTTTTCAGTATTGCCCACAAAAAGCTCGTGTTGGATGGCCGTATCGACAGCCAAACTCTTGAATTTTAATAGCCGCGGTCCATCAATAAAAATGTTCATGTTTGCGCCGCCAGTTTATTAGTAAACCATTAGCACAGCCATAGAAACAATCCCCTTAAGGAAATTTACTTTTTTTTCTCTCCCCATTATGACTGTAAGCTTAGAAAGTGTCAGCAAGACTTAGATCAGAAGGTTAAAGGTTCTGAAATGAGAACGCCTGAAATGAAAAGCGCATAAGAAGGAAAAAAAAAAGTCTCCAGCATTTTATTAGGTGGCGATAGAATAAATACTGGAAGGATTTCTGCAGCTTGTCATGTGATGAAGGTCAGGACAATCAGTTTGACAGGCGTGGGGTTTCCACCAGGACAAATAAACCTTGAACTGATATATGCCATACACACGAGGATAACATTATCCAAAATCAATTTTCTAAAGCAGGAAAGAGATGGGGGGAGGGAGGGGTGTAGTCAATAAAATAATTCAAGCAGCCAAAGCTGCTGCGTTTGTTAAGCTGCTAACGTATACTGAGATTCAGCAGAGTTTGCAAGCTCAGTTATAATAAAGTATTAGAATGTCGCCTTATGAAACGGAAGATTTTTTTTAAAAGGTATCTATGGTTAAAATTTTAAATACGGATTTTTATATTGAGTTTCCATAAGTTCTATCCCACTCCTAATAGTCATATCAATCTACAAAGATTGTAATCTTACATATTGAAGATGTACTTCCTCAATCCACTGACAATTTCACTCAGCCCTGTGTACTTCCTTGTGTCTAAAAATAACAGAGCCTGCCTTCTGAACTACAATTCAGCATCTGAACAATGTAACATTATCAATGCTTGTTGGAAGCAATGCATGATGGGATATGTAGTCTTGTGAAATCAAGATTGCTTTACATCAAGTAGCAGGGAAAGAGACACAAAGTACGCTGGGAATCCAGGAAGTTGGTGAAAGTGATAGGCAGACAGAAGGCAGCACTCACTACATAAAAGGGATTTTTTTTTTCAAGTAAGCTTTGATTGCATTATCAAGAACATAGTCTGAACTTCTATTACAAAGCTGATGTTATAACAGGATAGTATAAGCAGTGACTTTAAAAATCATTTAAGATCAATTTGAAACAACCCTACCACCACCTCAGGAAATAAAAAGGTACCTGTGCACATGGAATGACAGCAGCAGCACACTGGTCATTGGCATCTGTGGGTGGCTCTTGAGAAGGCCACTTTCCCACTGTACTCCCCCCTCCCCAGGTTAGGAAAACTCACCACTACGGTCCCACCTCCAAGAATTCAATGTAAAATGTCCAGCTTTCCACCCCACCCTGCACTGAATACTCAAGCAAGTTCTGTTGCTACAGAATTGTTCAACTGACCACGGAAGTGTTAAAGCAGCTTTGGCGATCGAAAAACATGACTAACCAAGGCTGGACATCGAATCTGAGGCCTGTTCTTCTGCTAGTTAAAGCGTACTTCCACTTTTGCAGCCAAATTGTGCTAATACCTACTTTAGATTTGTTACATGTTCCCCATTCACATAGCATAACCTGGGAACTAGGAAGTTATGGTTGGCATCATTAACCCTGTCTAAACTGTGCGGACAGTTATCATCATCTGTTGTGAGCTGAACACGGTCTGTCCCAAGAGCTTAAGTGGTACATTGTATGTATAAGCACCTAAAAAAAGCTGTCCCTCTACCTGTCCCATAATTGCAGATTGCAAGCTATTCTAAATGGAAGCTGCCTACAGAGTCTTATGCATAATCCTGCTCCAAGGAAACTAGAAAGGTAAGAAATACGTTTTAAAAAATACAAGTTTTAGGAATGTTGCGTGAATGGGATCACATAAAACATACAGTGCGGGTTTCTCAAAATAGACCGCAAAAGAGGAAATACGATTTAACCTGCTTATAGACTAAGGAGAGTTGATTATTTATTCTGAAGCCCATGCTCTTGTCCTTCTTGTACAGGGCATGGATAAAGATAATAGCTGTCTCCTAAACATGTTAAAAGATGGGCATTGGTCTAAGTCCTTCGTTCTCAACTGGTGGGTCGTGACCCAAAAGTGGGTCGCGACCCCGTGTTCAGTGGGTCCCTGTGTGCCTTCCACTTTTTTAGGTGAGAGGCTCCTCAGCCTCCCCCTAGAGTAGCACTGTCAGTTCTTGTGCCAAGCAGCCATTCCAAATATGCTGCCCGATCTAGAGTGTCAGCTTGAGGTGGGCTCTATCCATAAGTGCATTGCTTATAGCTCCCTCGCATGTCCTGTAGAGGTGCCTGGACCGGAGTGATGTAACGTTCTGGCTCTCTGCACCTCTACAGGGCACGCAAGGCAGCTGAACAAGCAATGCACATATGGATGGAGCTCCATCACAGCATAGCAGCCCACAGTGGACCAAAGGCTGAGGATCTACTCCAGTTGTCATAAGGTAGGGAGACTGGGTGGATCTTAAAAAAATAAATAAATTACTTGTGTGTATATTTATGTGTGAGAATGTGTCTGTGGTTGTGTTTTTGAGGGCCCATTCACACTAGTACAGTGCATTAATCACACAGTCCTGTGCGATTAACGCACTGTACCACGCAATCGGACCTACCACGCGTTTTGGTGTGAGAAGTGCATTGCATTGCCATTCATTTGAATGGCACCCCAAACACACCTCCCACGCACAGTACCACAATGCCGTACGTTCCATTGCAGTGCAACTTGGGTCATAACTTAATGACCAAGGACAAATGTGGGTCCTAAGGTTACCCAGGTTGAGAACCACTGGTCTAAGTAATATGCTTCATTGCTCGGCCTGTCCAATGTGAAAGGACAAGAGTCTGGTGTTCTAAGCCAAAAGTGTTATTTTTTCCATTCAGAACACAATGTGAAATGCTTTAAAACGGTCAGAATTTTACTGCTTCCTGTCCCACAGATACAACATAGAGTAAAGTCAGTTCCTTGGAAAGCGTATACCAAAGCAGGGGTTCCCCAGTCAAGGAATTCCCATTTATTTTTGCTTCATTGGATTTTCTGGCACTAGTGAAAATGGTCACCAGGCAAAAAGAGCGTGAATCTCCCCAGCAGCAGTAAAAACATGACAGATGTTCTTACTATTCCCCACTCAAAAAAAAAATAATAAGACCTAAGCCATGAGACAAGGTTACTAAATGTAAACTTGTTCACGCTGGAAGTGAGGCGATTAAGAGGGGACATGATTTTGATGTACAAGATGTTTAGTGGTGATGGCAACATCAGCAATAAACTTTTTACAGTAAACTCCCTAACAAAGACTAGAGGCCACCACCTAAAACTGGTGGAGAAAAGATTTAACCACAAGGGGCTTCTTCTCGGAGCAGTTAAAGTCTGGAACTCGCTGCCACAAGCAGTGGTATCTGCTGAGAGTATTGAATCATTCAAAAAGCAATAAGATACCATCCTCAGGAGACAACATACAGGGGTACAGGTACTCTTAAAATCTAGATCACACAGGGACTCGTACACATTGTGTATGTACACACATACACAAAAGGTTGAACTTGGATGGACCTGTGTCTTTATTCAACCTCAAATAACAATGTAATAAGACATTTAAAAAAAAAAAAACATTTGACAATTGACTGCTCACCCTTCTGAGGGGAGATGTGCACAAATATTGAGGAGTGGGGAATCTGAGGTTTTAATTGCCATTTGGGCCTTCCTTCTCTGCTAACCTTCGTTCTTGTTAAGGTGTCACACAGATAAGCGCAAGCAGAAACATTGCTAATGGGATAACAGATCGCTTTAGAAAGCTCACACAGATTCTAACCCCACTCTTCCCATTTGACCTTTAAGTTCTACATTTGCATGAATTTATAAGATCCCAAAGTCTTTGCATGGGTGTCCTTCAAGCCTTCTTGAAGGTTAGGAGCCTGTTCTGATCATTGCACGTTCTTTGTGTCACACAGGAAACAAATGCACTAAAAAGGCAATTATTGTTTTTTCTTTTCATTTTTTTTAACATCACTTTTTTGTCCATATTTCCAACAAACACAACCCACAAAATGGAGACCGGAAATGGCGAAAATGAAAATCCAAGTGAAACACGCATTGCAATACATTATGTAACAATGCAAAAAGCGCTGACAATTCATTAAGTACTTTTGAGGAAAAATGCATGTGCGTTTCCTGAAGCAATGGTGTGAACAGGCCCTAATGGCCTTACTGTGTGTTCTGGTAAGGGTATAACATGGGCCCTCAGGGGAAGAATGAGGTACTCCAAGTACACTATAAAATGCCATAACTTGGTTAGTTCCAGAAAAAGAAGCTTTGCCACGTATAAAGTGTACTAAGCCAGTCTATAATGGGTCCTCATGTAATAAGGGGCATTATACATACATCCAGAACATTATATACAAAGACTTTGAACAAGAGAAAAAAAATGAACAGGATACAACAATACAAACAACGAAAAAAATTGCAAGCCAGTGTCCCCAGCCTGGAAGGAGAAAGGTTCTTATTTAGAATATCCGACACCTGTTTTCACATCAAGGTCAGTCGTATGAATGTTTTACATCAATCTGGTGAATCTATTTGAATGCTGTTGTATAGTTCCTGCTGTGCTTCTCAGTTTTTGTGCAATTATGCAAAACAATGGCTGCCCAAAGTGAGGGAGAAAAATCAGACTAAAACATGAATTAAGCAATGCTAATGTCTTGCTGCTCACCAGAGATATTATATCGCTGCAATGCAAATGCAGCACCAATACTGAAACCCATGGCAGCCAATCAGCATCATCTTTCAGTGATCCTACTTACATGAAAATTATGGTTTTGATTTAGTTCTTTGAGCTTGATTATTGAGAGAACCTATTAAGGGAGGCCATAGGTGGGCAGATGTTTCCCTGACAGTGACAGGAGGGGAGACATCTGCCCATCCACAAACACGTCAGTACCTGCTGCTACAAGGCCTGCGACTCTGCCGAGACACACAAATGATGAAGTCAAATACTTCCCTCCCCTCTTTATGGAAAGGGGGGAAATATTGATCCCTTTAAATGGAGATGTTCCATCTATTTGCTGTTCACTCAGAAGATTAGGATAGGTATGGCCACCTTTACAATCTTTCAAAATTGAGCATCATATAATTGTGGCAATGACATGACGCTTGTACTGTAGGCAGACTGATTCAGGATTCTGCCAGCGAGGTTCCTCAGTGCTGTGTCTGATTCATTCTCAGTCATTAGGTTCCCGGGTGTATTACAAGATAAACACTTCACATCTGTAGGCATGCTGGTGTAAGACGTGCAGGCTCACTCCCTCTCCCTACTGGAGGAAACGGATACTTGGTGTAATTAACCCTTTAATATGGGTGTCAGTTGGAACTGCCATGACCACACTGAACGCAGGCAGAAAGTGGGAAAAAAAACAAAATCACTTCTACAAATTCTTTGGGCATTTAATAGCAGTTCATCTTTCTCTGCTTCTCAACAGTCAAGGGCACTGAGTGTCAGGCTATGGCTGTGTTCACACCTAAGTGTCAGCGCAGCCAGGCGATTTAGAGGGTTTTTATGCACGTTTCTCAAGCATTTTCATGCACCACTTGTAGTACAGAAGCAGCATGGAGCGTTTGTGGCCCTAAAGACTTTTAAAATGGGAGCATCTGGGAAGAAAAAAAAAAACCATAAGCATAAAACACATACTTTTCAAGAGATCCAATTAAAGTCTATGGGATCAAAAAGCGTGCACTTTTTTGTGCTACATACATCAAGCTACAAGCGACAAAACAAAAACAGGGGCCATTGAAAACAATGGGATTCCTCTTGTTAAACATTGCAGAGATTAGGCAATGGAGCTATGAGAATGGGGCCTCAACTGTGATCACTGTAGTAATAATGACCAGCAGCTAGAGGTCTATAGGGCAGGGGTATCCAATATTTTGGCCCTCCAGCTAAAAGTCCTATAGGGCATTGCAAGACTGACAACAACAGGCATGACTCCCAGAGGAAGATGCACAATGGGATTTGTAGCATCGCCACAGGTGTAGGGCCAAAGTATGACTACCCCTGCTATATACAGTATGTACAATAATTGACAAACATCTCTGAATTGGTGATGACACTGTCCTTCGATCTGGAGGGTGGCTTATTTTGTTCCCCATGGTCCCTGTGTGTGTTGTAAAGTAGTCACCTCTCCAAGATCGCTCCCGTGATGGACTACAATGCTGCTTTTAGTTTGCCGATTTGTATTGAGATTGTAGTCCATCACAGGAGTGCGCTTTGAGCGGTGACTACCTTACAACACACCCATGGACCACGGGGAACAAAAGTAGGCCCCCTCCAAAAGGAAGGACAGTGTCAGCACCAATTCAGAGATGACTTGAAGATCTACAGCAGAGTGATACACAAATAAGATACATTTTTGTTAATAGTTAAGGTACTTGAATGCATTTTATAGGTTTAACTCCTGAGATTAGTGTCACTTTAGGTTACATGTGAATAAAACATTACCATTATACGCAGCCCTGGTAGTGTTCTAGTTTGTCCCAATCCCTGTTACTTCTGCTGAAAAACTTGAGCTGCGTGTAAATACCGAATACCATATGTGCTGACTGCATACCAATAATCGGAATACAATTTCTGTCACAATGGTACTTTATCCAATAGGATAATGTCCTGAAGGGAAGCCTTATCTCAGCAGGACAGATATACTAAGTACACTGCTGCTTGCAAGATGGTACCATCACTTCGGGGGGGTCGAAGATGAGACATTTAGTAGTTTAGAGATGTGTACGTGTTTTTAGGTATACTCATCTGTCCTCTGATTCCTATACGTGTTCCTATAAAAGTTCTAAATCTGAAAACCTGCAATACCAGGGTCAGTCGTCACACTGGCTGGAGGTGGTAAAAATGGCATTTATAAGTCATAATTCATAATTCCCCCCATAAAATATGCAGCCTTTTTATTAATTTTAGTTCTGATCACAATGCATAAAATACACATAAAACCCTTTAACAGAGTTTCATCACAGCAACCGAACAAAAGGCATTGAAAAAAAGTTAATCTTCAATACATATTTAACAAGCACATTAGAGGTCTAATACAGCTGCCAAAGCAGAAGAGTTTATAGAGAGGGCTTAAGAAAACCTCTGTACCAGCAAAGCATGTTCACAGGTCATGTTGTCCCTGCATTCCATACAACTGCTAACCACCCCACCCCGTGTTTAATTTGCATCAGACAACAAGCACTGCTTGGCTTGGATCCAGGACGCAGGGAGGACATGACCTGCATACAAGGAGTTGTCAAGCCCTGTTTATTAATTTAAGAGCCTTAGCATACACTATGAAAGGGTAGGTAAAGCATACCTGCAATTGTATTTAAAGTATGTAAACACAAAACCATGAACTCCTCTTATTTGCTCCCTTATAGTCTTTTACATTTACATTGGAAGCATTTTGCTATATCTGTTTGAGAAGTGTAAACAAAAACTGTTCATCTGGTCAGAAATTCAGATCTTTCCTGAGTCCTCTACAACAGTGCTCCCCAACCTTTTTATCGCCGCGGACCGGTCAAAGACACAATTAATAAAAAAAACTATTCGCCCCCTCCCTCGCGCCGGCGCTCGGACTTACCCAGCCAGGGAGTTTTCGATGTGTGCACTGCAGGGGGCGGGGCGGGACGTGTGACACACACGCCTCCTGTGACTCACCTCCCCTCCCGCCTCCTGTTACTATGGACGCGGCCGGGAGGGGAGGTGAGTCACAGGACCCACCCCCTCACTGTGAAGCCTGTCAGCAGTGCGGGGCCCCAGTGTTCGAACACCGGGACCCTGCACTGCCCCATATTGCAGGACCGGACCGCACTGAGACTGTGCGGCCCGGTATCATTTGATCCGCGGATTGGGGGTTGGGGACCACTGCTCTACAACATAAAAGGATAATCATCTCATAGTCCAAGATGAAAACTGCGAGAACTAAAATAGCCTTTTTGACTTAACACCAGATATGTGCCGAGATCGAAGGGCTTGTTCACACCAAATGCAGATCAGATCTGCATGAGTTTCTGCCCATGCAGTGCGCATTTTGCCGCAGTTTTTCCACATGCTCTGGAACTGAACACTCTGGTGTAAGCTAGAGCCCAAAATACAATTGGAATACATTGGATGCAGTTTGGATCCGTTCTGAAACTGCTCTGCATCTGCTCTGTGCTTGGTGTGAACTAGCCCTGAAAGAAGGAGTGGCTGAGTAGTTTAGCAAAAGACATTGGGAGGACTGACATCACTTCGTTCACAATAAAGCTGTGCATTGTCAGCCCTAAACAGGGATTAAACACAATGAAATATAAATGTGTGGCAGATATGCTGCATCTTTTTTTGCCTTGACTTGCATTACTGGCCGATATAAAGGACACAAATTATTGCAGCTCTGTATTCATTAATAAATCAGTTAAAGTATTACTCCAGGCAGAAATATTGTTAATCCTTGCAGTGGGACGGAGGACAGTGTGGATGGAGGAATCTTCCGCTGTGTCCACTGTATTGTGACAGCACCCACCTCTGTCAAAATACCAGAAAAAAGTGCTTGCAGCGGACTGGCTTGAAGATGATTTTTTTCCCAACATGTCCCCTACACAAAAGTAAATCTAAAGATCAATTTTTGTTGAGAAGATGGGTCTACGTATGAATCAAAGTGCAAGCTGTGTGTACCCAGCTTCAGAATCTTGCAGTCCCCTGTAATGCAGAGCTCAGACTATGAGAGAGGGGAAAAGCACAAGGAGCTAATTTGTTGTCCTGCAGTGCTTGATAGGTGTAAAGAGATGAGCATCAGATACAGTATGGCCAAATAGAGAGTCCCACTGCACTCTAGACCGAGAAGCCCTCTATATTGTGGGAGGCGGGGTGCTGATTTAGCTGCGGATGGTGCTGCAAAATACTTGCAAAACAGAGTAAAATGGTCACCAGCACTCAAGTTTTCTTCAAAACAAAATCCTTTTATATCACCATGCGTGGCAACCTGTTTCGGAACCTGTCCAGTGCCTTCATCAGGCAAACGAAAGTGAACTTGAGTGCTGGTGATCAGATACAGTATGAGCTCATTAGTCTGCTTCTGCTTCTTTACTGTGCAGTCACTGGATGGTGGAAAGTCAAGCGTTTTTCCCCACAGTTCTCTTAAGGGTCACGGGAGGACATATACTAACCTCCTCCCGTGACCCAAACCTCAGTATAATCGCAAGCTACAGCTCGCGGTATACTAAGACCACAGCCGCCGGGATGGATCCCGACATTACTGTCGAGAACCACCCAGCTGCATGAGTGACAACGGACTCGGCCTATCTAGAGGCAGAGCCCGCTGTACCCGCCCCCTCCCACGTCCGTTCCTCCACTCAGCGCTGGAGGAATCTGAGCGGGTAGCAATGACCGTCACAGCTCTCTGCAGGGAGACTATCGAGAAGAGAGCGAGCGACGGTATGTGTTCAGTCACTTCCCGATCTATCGAGCCGACGTGTGACAGTTTCATTGTCACTGGTCGGCTCGAATTATGAGGATGAGTGATTTTCACTCACCTCATAGTTCTCCTTTAACAGCAGCAGAAAAAAAAAAATCAGGTCTGCTGTCCTTCCAGTCTGCACTATGCTGTGTGACAGAGCTGTGTACATCTCAGGACTGGAGATCCAGAAATAAAAATACACTCGTAGGTAAAAGCAGCTCCCATATACTGCATTTTATCCATGTATTATGTATTTCGTGTTTTTTTTGGTTTGCAATAGCTGCCCAAAATGTTATAAAAACCGAAATGCAAAAATTTCCTTCTGCAACTGCCCAGTGCTGATCATTCCTGGTGCTCTATACAATGTGGGCCATGTCAAATGAGCAATTTTGTAGCGATTGGTAGCAGCTAGAATGTCTCCTCTTAGCATCATCGTTGCCAAGAAAAACGGAGCTGCAGTCAATAAAAGGTCTGTGTCCCAGCCATTCTGGCGATTTGTAGCTCCATCGCTGAACAATTATCTTCTTGCAGCACTTGAAGCTACCTATAAAAAAAATCCCCCAGCTTCAGTAGCTAACCTTGACATCTAATGCAACTGCTAGCAATCATGGTGCACCAGAAATTTCTAGCTGCATGCAGAAGAGCCAACCAATGTCCTTTATAGATTACAAGTACAAAGATGCTGGTTTTCTAATAGTCCTCCTAAAGGGCTAATGTCCCATCATTCACCCTATGTATTAAAGATCAAGTTGCTCCCACTAGTCAGCATATTGTGTATCACATTTCTCAGCCCACCTCCTTGATGCTCATCTCTTTTACTATCAGCGTAACTCCAGTGGATTAGCTCATACTGGATGCTTCAGTGTGTTTGTGTGCAGGCAGCAATGCAATGAAGCACAATGAAGGAGAGAAATTCAACATGAAGTGCCGGAGCCCCATTTATGCTTTGGCCATTTCTATACTGTCCCCCTCAACCCTACATTGAATAAGATGCATCTAAACTATTAAATGTAGTGTGGCGCTTCCAATTCACAATCCTGCAATTTAACACTACAAACCAATAGGCAGTGGAGATCCTCTGGAATGTAGAAGCCGCCTGTCTGGTAGTTAGATCTTCTATACGGACTTCTTTCCATTATAATTGGCCAGCTACACAAATAGAATAAACCTTGTGGTTCCAGTGCTCTTTCACCTACCCATATAATATGATGGCCGATTCATCATGCTGTAACTGAACCTAAGACACGCTAATATGGCTCCTCAAGCAAAATCACATCATTAATATTGCACGAAAGGTCACTTCAACACACAGTTCATCAAATCATGCCCAAAATCCCTCTATAATCAGCAAGGTACCTGTTATGTCAGACTTTATTCTACCAAACAACATAAACAGCAGGAATACCAGACAGGAGTCTTCCATGTTAACAGACAGATGGGTCTCTTGTGAACTGTAAGTCATTTAAATTATTCTTTTATATGAAGATTTATTAGGATTATTGTATCTTTAAAGAAAAAGGAGCCTTTCTCTACAAGAATAAAAAAAAAAGAAAAAATCCTTTAGCTTAAGTGCCATCCTTTCTTTTATTCCATGTTTATTCCACTGCCACAGAGAGTAAATCTCATAAATATGCACCGCTGTATCTTGCTCAATTATTTCCATGCTTGGCTTTCCAACTATAATGTTAAATCAAATGTATTTTCATTAACTGTAGTTTGAAGCAGCAGCATTTGTATGCGTTTGGGATATTTCACTGTTTTGTTTTTTTTTTTTAATTCCACAGCCACAGAAAAACATTGCTATATCATGAAACCAAAAATTGGGAGGAAAAGACATTTGGGTTTCATGCTTACAAAAGGAGGTTTTCAGGGTTAAAACCATACAGCAATTAAAAATAAAAAACTACTTAAATTATCATTAACATGCCAACTAAGATAAAAGGAGACCTAATTAGCAGCACAAGGAAGATGAGTAATGGAGATGAAGACCAGTGACTTCCTGAGAAGTCTATGGTGTCTTAAAGCCAAACGCCTGGCTCAGTTCCCTCAAATTGTACTGGGACTTTGCTTCCTGAAGCATGTGATGAGTAGTAAATTCCACTCCTTCTGCTTCCTCCATCAACCGGATCTAAGCTTCCTGACCAGGTCTGAATCTGATCATAGTATTTGCAGTAACAATGGAGCCAGTTTGGAAAGGTAACATTCCTATTCAATTTCTCTTATCGAAGGCCCACCGGTTGGCCCTCTAGAGGGCGGTCTTTTGTGGCTCTAGAAAGCCCGCCCTATGTTTTCAAGAGGTTGGAAACATAAAAGGTTTTTATTAGGAGGTGCACCGAAATGACATTTTCAAAAACCAAACCAAAAATAAAAAAAAAACGGTCAAGCCGAAACAAAAAAATAAAATAAAATATGTCTCAAAACCTGTCAATTTTTTTTTACTTTACTGTTGGGGGCTGTGGGGGAAATATTGGAGGTCCAAACAGATACCCGATATTTCCCTTTTAAAATAGGAAAAAACAAAAAAGATTGAGAACGCCGAGTCCTCAATCTCTTTTTCTGCAGCCCCGGTTTTAAATGAACAGGATTCTTCTATACTGAATGTTCCTGTTCATTCATAACATGTGGAGATAGTATGTTTACTGTGTCCACAATTATGAATGAACAGGAGGTGATGTATATCACTTCCCATTCGTTCATAATTGGGGACACAGTAAACATACTACGTGTTCAATTATTTACAAACACTCAACGATCACTGACTGCTTGTACAAGCTCTCCAACCGGACTCGCTGTCACAGGAGGCTGAGCGGTGCCAGGAGGAGAGCTCATCTCCTCTGACAGCTGACTCTTTCCCCGCACCGCCGGCCTGGCCTCCTGCGACTCCTTAACAGCTGTCTCAGCCCCTACACCGCCGCTCTCCTGATCTGTCACACACAGGCTGAGCGGGGCAGTGCGGGAGGAGAGCTCAGCCTCCTGTGACTGCACTGACAGCTGTCTCCACCCCTACACCGCTCTCCTGATCTGTCACAGGAGGCTGAGCGGTGCGGGAGGAGAGACACCAGCTGCTCACAGCGCTCTCCTCCCCCGCACCGCTCGGCCTCCTATGAGTTTCTCTCCTGCCCGCTGGGCGATGTCGTGTCAGAGGGGACACAGAACAATGCCCAGCAGGGAGGAGAGAAACAAGGGATGCACTGCAATTTCGGCAGAAATATGGCACTTTGCTGTCTGTCACTGTCTGACCCTAAAGCTTGCTATGCACAGAGCAAATTTTGACCAATTCTTAATTAACTGGCTGAAATTCACCAAATGGGTGTCCCCCATCCGTCAGCTCCCGCCCGACATCCTATTGAAAGTTTGAAGGAGCCGGACAGAAAGTTGTTCTCCAAACAGCACCTGCATCCAGATGCAAGCACTGTTTAGGTATTTTGATAGGGGTGACTGTCTAAATACAATAGCCACAGAGGAGATTGCTCCATCAACGCTGTTTAGTGTAGAAGGAGGAAACCTTTAGATGTTTGTAGTACAGGCCGAAAGATAAATGAAAAAAAAACAAAACCCCAGCTTAAGCTGCACTTTCATCCCACCTATTAACACATTTCTACATGGAGTGGAAAGGAGCTACTTTTCCCTATAAAGAGTATAAGCAGACATGTTTAGGTGGTGGAATGACTAGTATGTATTAGCATATCATGCACTTATTTCCTTTTTTAAATTCTGAACACTAGATTTAGAATATATTGAGGGACAGTAATGAACAACTAAAGGCTAAAATCTATTCACATGCTGAATCTTTTTAACAAATTATTATTTTTTTACCTCAATATGGTGCTTTTCTTTAAAACACACTTTCCTATCTCGTAAAGACCCAATTAGGAAGATAGTTTTGAGGGATTTGTTTTGCAAAGACCAGAACTTGCACAATTTTTATAAAAACTAATGCTTACATGTTTCTTACAAGAATCAGTTATTAGAACCCCGCCTGAACACTGCTGTACTTAAGAACAAAAAAGCCTTGGAATGTACTCATCTACCTTAGTTCCCCATTCACACCTACACGTACCGGGAACGTACATGCGTTGCAGCCCAGCCCTCCATAAAATATAAACTGAAAAAACGCCACCTAGAAAGAAGTACTGCCCCAGATTTAATGGTAACATGAAAATAAATTCTCTTTCAAGACATGAATATATTTTAAGCCACAGAGATAATCAGTGTAATAAAAAATTGCATGTTATTACAAATGTTGATATAATGCTGAAACATATTTCAAGCAATAAAGCTAAAATTCCAGCACAGGCTGTGCAAAAGCGCTGCCCGATAAGTAATTAAATATAGACATATGAAATATTTGGTGTCCTCCAGATATATGTGTCATTTATAATCTCTTAAATTAGAAGAAAAGTGGCATTATGTGATATTAAGCCTCCTGCCAGCCAGCGCCGGTCAAGACAAGAAGTGCCTGAGGTGCACACAGCGGATAATACGGCCTGTTTAAGGGAGAGGAGAGAATTCATGAATCCATTCCTGAACCTGAATGAGGCAATGCATTTCAAAAGTCATTCTGGAAGGGGCAAAATGTAATTAATGTTCACATTAAAGAAGTAAAGCTCTTTTTCATTAAAGTGCACCTGTTAAACTACATAATGCACAGCTTACCCGAAAAGGAAACCGTCTGACAATTTGGGAATCAGTCTTAAAATTTTGGGGTAAGAGGATTAAAGCGGCATTCCAACAAATCCTACATCTGCTTCATTCACCTTCTACAACCTTCACGTGTACGTGTAGAAACCAATCTTTCTACCACCATCTCCTAAGACCAAAATCCGTCCATGCATAAAGAATGGCCCTCAAACAGATATAGAATTATAACTATATATTTGCCATTTGTGAAAGTGTATACAGTTTGTAGCCACATACATTGGGGCAGCCATAGTAACACAATATGTATGCTGGCATGACTTCCTACTAAGCAGGAGATGAGCCTGGGCTTGGTGGGGACCCAGTTCACTTGAGTTTGTCCAGGCCTGCTGACTACCACTCTTCCTTCATCTCCCAATCAGTGGCAACAGGGGGATTCCCGGCTCCTTTGTGAAGCATAGCTGAGGGGCAGGGAATGCGCCTCTCTGCAATTGACTGGGCCAGGAGGGTGGGGTGGCAGTCACAGTTTTGAACAGGCTTAGGTGAACCTCTGCAAATTGGGTTTGAACCAAGGCCAGGATCATCACTAAATTACCACTGTTGTACCATTGTACTTTACTGCTCAATGAACGAAAACAATGGGTACAAATCTTACTGAATATCAAACTTCAGACTGACTACAAGGATAACTAAGCTTATCTGAACAGACATTAAGTAGCAAACACCAACTCTTCCTATACGTATAACCAATAGAAAGAGCATATACAAATTTTTATATTAAAAAAATTATCAAATACACAGGAGTACAGAAAAAGTAGGTAGAGCCATATTAATATTTGTTTTAAGTAAATGATACTATAATTATGAATGTGTAGCTTTATACACAAGACCTTTCGAAGCAATACCAGAGTTCACCACCAAGTGATGCTGATTGTGAATTAAAAAGCACCTTTGCACACCTTAAAAAAGAGAACTATGGGGTAACCTTTTTATCCCATTGTTCTCTTAAGGGTCACAGGAGGACATTAACTAGCATCCTCTCGTGACCCAAAGCTCAGCTAAAGCTCATTATATACTCAGAGCGCCACAGCCGTTATGGATCTGGACAATGCTGTAGAGATCCACCCAACTGCATAAGTGCCAGCAGGCTCTGCCTATCTAGGGCCAGTTGTGCCCGCCCCTACCCTGTCAGTTCCTCCAGCCAGTGCGGGAGGATCGGAGCGGGGTGGGGAATCCTTGCGGGGAGCCGTGATTGACCGCTCTCTGCAAGGAGATGATCAGAAAGTGAGCGAGTGACGATTTGCGTTCGCTCACTTCCTGATCTATAGAGCCAACGTGTGACAGTTTCATTGTCACATGTCGGCTCGAACTATGAGGTTGAGTGAAGATCACTCACCTCATAGTTTTCCTTTAAGTCTCACACCCATGACAGCCAGAGTTCACCTCTTCCCTCCAATGCTGCAGCTTGTGGGCAGGCCTACGTTGCCCACACTTACAATGCAGGACTGAAGGACCTGCATTGTACTTGATGTCACAGCTGTGATCACCGACCGTACCACTTAAGGGAAGAGGCTGCGAGGGATTGCTTGCATGGAAGGAAGCGCCCACGGGAGCCATATAGAGTAAACATGCTTTTTACTGGTACCTAGGAAAAATGAGCACATAACCATTGCAGTGCAGGGGGAGCCCCACTGCAAGAGTTGTTTTTCATTTCCCCAGAGTTCCGCTTTAATGTGAACTTAGAGAGAATTTATTGCCGTGTATACAGGCGAGGCCAAGAATCCAGAAAATTCTCAAATCACAAAAGAAATGACCTGAAGGAAAGCACAGGTAATTGTCTGCATCACAAGTACAAGTTACAAGTAGCTTTAGCTCATACACTCTGGAGAATAATAGGTTCATTTTAAAGAGTATTTCCACTTTCTCAGCCAAACTGGGATAACATCTATTCTATATTTGTTACATGATCCCATTCACATACTGTAAGCTAAAAATGAAAAGGCTTAATGCAGTTTAAATTGCTTTTACTTGGGTTAGGGTTGATTGGCTTCTCAAGGGTTAAACTTTCTACTGCCTACTCTGTAATGACAAGAGGGGCTGTGAGGGGTTTGTTAACCCTGTATACAAGCATACAGGGGGGTCTTCTCAAATTTGACTGCAAACATGGAGATACACTTTAAGCAGATCGCATACCAAAACAGACACTGTTTTTGTTATCACCTCCCACAAGCCCCCTATATCTCCTGATAATCAAATTTCACTGAGAAATAGATCTTTTGATGGCCGTAGACCCTGGGAGAGTCAAACATGCATGGCAGCTATAGAAAATAATTATTGATTTGCATATTTCCATCTTCCCGAGACTAAAATAACCGATACATTAAGCTATACTCGCTTGCTGCAGACATTAACATTCACAACAGTCTCTATAATGTTTATACATGGTTTTACATGCCACTCAACCTGCATTTGGATCCTGACAACCCTTTTAAACAGACATGAGCAGATATTACCATTTTAATCATAAAAAAATATGCAACATTTACTTATTTTCATTAATAAAACTGTTCCTGTGGGGGACAGAACATATGAGATTCTCCCATCTCTTCCTTTGGGCAGAGAATGCTTCAGCCTTGTTAGATAATGACAAGGAATGGGCCTGAAACCAGTGCATCAGCAGCTCTTTCCATTACACCTGTGACAGGTTTTCAGTCTCCGAGTTTGCTTGTTTGGGAATCATCAATACAAATGTAGGCTCATTACAACATTAGTTGACAGGTAAATCAATTATGATTACACATCTAAAATAGGCATTATTATTACTTATTACAAGCTCCTAGTAGCAATGCATACCACGAGAAGTACAAGTATGAGCCTGTAAATACGTAACTCGTTTATAAGATTACCTGTCTAAAATTACAGGCTACATGGAAGCTGATGAAATCATATGCAGAGTTATTTTAATGGTTCCGTATCATGGCAGTTTATCAAAGGCCCTACCTACATACTGTTCTCTATAACCTCTCACAGACCCCCTTGCTGAAAACAAGATGCTGAATATGATGTCCAGTGCTTGGCCTGACTACTAAAATATGAAGATTCTTCCAGCGACCAACTTTGTTGTGTTTCACTACCAGATTTCACAAGCAGGTGACACTGTAGGTGGCGACAAAAAAAAAAAAAAAAGTCAAATGAAATAAAAAGGTCAAGCTCGCACAAAAGGATGATATGTTTGCTTTGGATTGGCATGAGACTGAATTAGGGCTGCAGCTAACGATTATTTTCATAAATCGATTAGTTAGCCGATTATTAAGTTCAAATAAACGGTTAATCGAACTTAAAAAAAAAAAGGCTCCAGTGATGGACTACTAGTTTGTATTGAGATTGTAGTCCATCACGGGCGCAAGCTGGGAGCGGTGGAATAAAAAATAAATAAATGTGTGGTGTGCAATATAGTACATTATACAGCGGCGCAGTGCAGAATACCAGCAGCTATAGAGGAATGCAGCAATAGTACATTATACTATAATGTACTATTGCTGGGATTTGTAGTCCTCTGCATTGTGCTGTATACAATGTATTATTGCTGGGATTTGTAGTCCTCTATAGGTGCTGGTATTCTGCAGTGTGCTGTATAATGATTATACGGCACAATGCAGAATACCAGCAGCTATAGAGGAATACAACAAATGCCATCAATAGTGCATTATACTATACTACTGTGTATATAATGTATTCTTGCTGGGATCTGATGTATTCCTCTATAGATGGCGTTATTCTGCATTGCGTTGTGTATAATGTATTAGTGCTGGGATTTGTAGTCCTATATAGCTGGTGGTATTCTCCATTGCGCTGTATAATGATTATACTGCTCAATGCAGATTACCACTGACCAATTACAGAGGAACTACAAATCCCAGCAATAATACATGATACAGCGCAATGGAGAATACCACCAGCTATAGAGGAACAACAAATCTCAGCAATAATACATTATACAAGGTGTTTAATATATTATTGCTGGGATTTGGTGTTCCTTTTGTGGTGGGCGTGGCGTACACGGCGTGCTTAGCGTAACTCGTGCCTGTTCCACAACAGCACCCACACACACACACAACTATTCCACCACTGCACACCCATACACCTGTTCCTCGCTGCACCTTCATACACCTGTTCCACCGCTTCACACCCATACACCTGTTCCCCCCGCTTCACACCCATACAACTGTTCCACACTGCACACCCATACACCCGTTTCACACAGCACCCTTGTACACCTGTTCCCACCACAGCACCCTTGTACACCTGTTCCCACCACAGCACCCTTGTACACCTATTCCACCACATCACACTCATACACCTATTCCACACTGCACCTCCATAACCCTTTTCCAGCCCCGCACACCTATTCCACCACTGCATCCCCGCACACCTATTCCACCACTGCATCCCCGCACACCTGTTCCACCACAGCACCTCCGTACACCTATTCCACCACTGACTTATTTTCAGAAGGTTGGCCCTCGATTGTCAGCGGGCCAGCGGTGAGTAAGGGAGCTTGCCGTGAGGAGATCAGCGACGTATGCGGCTTCAGAGTCCTGTGTGGTGGGCATGGCTTATGCGGCCTGTGCGGTGGGCACGGCGGCCGCAGCGTGTGACGTGTGGCTCAGGCCACGTGTGGAACCCAGAACAGGCAAATCAAAACGATAGCCGACGAGTCGACGATCGAAAACGTTGATGATTTTTATCGACTAAATAGATTAACTGTTGCAGCTCTAGACTGATTCAACCAATGGTATTTTGATTTTGTCCTTCCCCTCATCTCTACCTTGGCCAGCTGCATTCAGTATGAAGAGTGTGGGTGCTGCAATCTCCAAGTAGTAAAATCGAGAACATTGCAGAGGTCCAACACTTCCCTAATAAATGACACTTATAGCAATCAGCAAAGCTCGAAAAGCCCTGCCGATTGGAGACATCAGGCATCCCTTTGGCAGGGGATGTAATGGACCTCTGCAAAAAAATCCCTGCTTCCCCCACAGAAAGCAAGGGCCCTTCTCTGCAGCATGCCGTCAGGGGACAGGCTTATCTAATGAACCTGAATTTTAAAGAAACCAAACTGCCATGGCCAATTTATAACATGTGCATTGGGCAGTTTTGTTTAAAATATAGATATGGCTTCATTCTGATTCTCCCCGTTGTTACAATTTACAAGAATTTTTATAAAAAACATTTTCGCAATGGGGAGCAATTACGTTTTTCTGCCAATGCCTAATTCCCAACCCAAGCGAGGATGACGTACCCTGACACTGGCGAACCCACCTGCAGGCTCCTGGAATACACGCCACACACCCCGGAAAGCTAGTCTCTCTGCAGTCCCGTCTTGCTCAAGCCAGGTAGGGGGCCATCTGTGAGCCATCGGGAAGTGACAAGCAGCTTTCAAATGCAAGATGGCCGTGCGGAAGACGACCCAACGAAGAGTCTGGTGCGAGGAAGACAGCACTGGGCAGCAGTCCAAGCATTTGTAGCTGCTGAAATGTAGTTTTCCCTGTGCAGGGTGAAGTTCTTCTTTAAAGAAAGAAAAAAATATTTTTCAGAGAGTTAGTTTGATTTTCTAATCGTTAATGGGATCAAATTATCGATCAACATCTCCTGTACTGACAAAAAAAAAAAAAAATTCAAAAAGGAGGATGGAAAATTATCCTCGAACAAAATTCTAATAGGGAATAAGGTTTTCATTTGGGAAACTCCATTCCTTCCAAAAATCGAATGTTAAAATCAAACAATATTTTGAACAACATTTGTCAAGTCTCTGATGGCATTATTAAATGTTCCAACAAGATTTTTGATATAAAATGTACAAAAATCTTCCCGTCCGCACAAAAACTGACAATGCCGCCATAATTGAACTGTGGAACAAAATGGCATTGTCACCCTGCTGAAGGAAGTTCAAAGTCCTAGATCTACTGGCAGCGCCAAAACCTAGTAAAACTATGCTACAGAAGGGCTTAGATAAGACAATACCACTGACAGACTGCAGATAGGTCACGTGTCATTTTATCCTTCGAGCTACTTTAACAAGCACCGACTACGTCCAGTGGATGCATGGGCCTTTAAAATGACTTATTTCGTCTAAGTATTTTTTAATTTTATTTCAGCATTACATGTAAGGTAGCATTTTTTTTATACGGCTACACCTTAAAATCATTTGGAATGCCAATTTGCAAACAAATTGGTTATAAGGGAAAACAGAAAAACAAAACAATGGAATAAAAGAATACTGTGACCTAGCAAAACAAGACTGGACACCAGTTCTGCAAGGTCAAGCATTGACTCAATGAACACTTCCATAGGTGGATCACTGGGAGTCAGCCAGCTGATATTGACAAACATATACTCTGGGAAAGGATGTCTAGTACATATAATCAGCTCTGGCAGACATGTCAGCCTCAATTGTGGGGCTTCTTTCTAAGGGCTCTTTGTTTAGTGGCTGTCTGCAGAAATGCTACACCAATACTGACAACTGCACATATTGACTACACGGATATGCCTGCATGTGTAACCAAGCTCGGAGAGCAGACAATAACTATCTGGCCTATTTCATGCTCATCTGCAACAAGCCTGGATGTAAACACCGTGGCAAGAGAGTGATTAGCAATGACAACATATGCAGAGCCGGCCGTGCAATCCGCCTCTGCGTTCTGCACAGCTGGCTGCCATTTTACATTGCCGAGCACATGCAAGACTGTCTTTGCGCATTAACGCACGGCTATGCCCAATAAGCCTGATCCTGAAGCAATTAACTGTAAACCATATATAGCACGCAGAACGAGGAATCAAAGCAGGATGAATGACAGCACTGAGAAGCCCTTTCACAATTCGACAGGCGTCACGGGTTTTGGCAGCGGAAAAGTTAAACAATGGCTTGTGCGGTTACTGGATGTTGCAGAGATAAATCATTTGGGTTCTGAGGCTGAGAAAAACATGATAGAGTACAGGATCCATGTAATCCTCTTTCCTGTGCTGCAGTGCTTACTAACAAGATTGTACAGCATTCACATTGGATCAGCTGTACTGTGACCTCTGCAGACAGCTACAATAACCGATATTAATGCCAGACTGATAGAGAGAAGAGAGAGCTTTATGTCTCCCAATTGCAAACCCCACGAAGGAAAAATGAAATGGACTTTGCAGGAGACTCGGAAAATAACTTGCGCAAAAGGAAGACGGGGGACTTAATTTTCTGATAATAGAGACTGTTACACAGACATCATACACATCAACACAAATAACAAAACATTTGTCCTCCCAAAAAAATTGCCATTTTAGAGAAGAGAATGATCAATTATCTATTGACTACTTGAGACTCAGAGGCTTGAATTGTGAGATCTCCAAGCCAGAATGTCACATTGGATTTAAAATGGCTTAAGGCACCACTAAAAACGGACTGTCCTACTTAAGTTGGGTCATTCCCCTCATCACAATCTTGCTACATGGTTTTACCATCCAGATGATATCTGGCGACTGGTCTCAGGGAGGTTTACCAAAAAAAGGTTACTTATAACCACTTCTGATCAAGTGCTCGTTTCCAAATTGTGTATTTACAGAAAGCTAAATCCAACTCCCCTAAACTAACATAAAACTAGAAATATGTACACTTCCCTTTCTGTGATGGCGGGACCTCCAGCAGTGTTCACATCCTGAGTAACTATAGAGTCGTGTACCTGGGTGTGTATTCGCAAATACATAAATATACAAGAAAAAGGAATAGAGGCTTCACTAAAATGTTGCATTAAGGCTAGGTTCACACCTGCACTACACCGCATGACACCTGGGACTCGCGGTCCTGCACAATGCAGGCGATTGCCGCGCAGGCCCCATTGATTCCAATGGGGTGACATCCGCGCGGCAATCACAGGAAAAAAAGCTAGACGTACCTTTTTTTGCGATACACGACGTGCAGCTGTTTGAGCTGCGATTGTGTTGGGGAAGCACAGGAAGAATACCGGGCAATCCGCCCGGCACGACTGGGGTGCCATTAGAAAATAGTGGCACCCACAGCGCAATCGGTTCACACCTTGGCGACTCCTGACCACGCAAACCGCGCGGAATCATGCACGATTGCCGGGCGGTGAGGTATCGCCTAGCCCTATACAGCCCTAGGTACACAGACAGGCTTATTCACGAATACTAAACCTAAATATACAAAGCAGACCATTTATTTATACAAAAATACCATAGACAAAAACATAAGAGGGGTCAACAGTTTGTTTTCTTTTACACTAAATAAAACAGAAGAAAATACTTTCAATGTTATATTTAAAAGACAAAAAAAGAGCAAATAAGAAAAAATTCACTGTTAGGGTTGACATAAATGTCAACTGTAGTTGCACTTAGATGATACTTCCTGAGGGAACACAGAGGCCGTCACTGCTTTTCTCTGTTTTGTTAACCCTTGCAGTAGTGATACCCCCACACTGCAAGGGTTAACTGCTAGTTTTTGCATAGGTGCTGAAAAGTAAAGTTATACTCACCCGAACTGCAGTGCCGACTCCCTGCGTCTCCGGTAAACCGAAGCGCATCTCCTCCCCGAGTGCACAGATGGAATTTTCCTCAGCGTCCTCACATCTAGTCACCTGTATATGTCATGTATATGTATATGTCATGACACAAGGATTCTTAAACTGCTGCAGAAGAGGAGAGGGGAGAGGCTCTTGGGACCCGGTCCAAGATGGCTGGAATGATAGGGTGAGTTTAATTTTTTTTTGTTTGTTTTAGCGCCGAGACACAAACGAGCAGTTAACCCTTGTAGTGCTCGGGTAGCCCCACTGCAAGGATTAATAAAAATGTTCCTGGGGTTTTATTTGAATTAATGCATATAATTTGTCTATACTCCAACTTGCCCAATATTCATAATTGTTCCTGGCCAGTGACCCAAAGTACTAAACCGTGAGGTTCAGCATAACAGCCAGGCAACCAGCATTCCGGGAAGGGTCATAACTTACAGCCCCCACATTTCTCTTAGAAACGGTTTACTTATTGCATGATGAGTTTTGCATAGTCCGTGTTTCACCTGACTTCTGTGATTATACTTCATGCTCTGAGCAATACGTATAATTCTCTTCTGGTTATGTAGGACAAAGTCTGCATAAAATATTATTCATATAATTTTTTTTCTTTTTAAAGAAAAAAAAAAAAAAGAAACTGTTTACTTTAGAAGACTGACATCACTATTCAAGGACATCAAATATCCAGGGGGAAAAAAAAGGTTTCTTCTCTAAATACACATTGCATATACAAAATAGGGCATGCTCCCATATAACAATACATATCCCTCACAGATCATCAATGTATATCAAAGACAAAAGAGGAATTAAAAGGGACACACCATAATGAGATCACTACACCTCGAGGCATTTTCTGATCGTTGCATACTTAACTGAAATGCTGCAAAATGAAAAACTACAACACAGTATTTGCAAAGCATCCTATTTCCTACTGCAGATCTGTAAATCACTCTTCATCCTCCCTGGGTGCCTCTTCCTGCTTCTCTAACAAACTATTTACCATGCAAACAATGTGTAAAACCAGAACAATAAAAAAAAACAGATCATCGTCGATTAAATGAGGCCACACCTACTGTGAAATAAGGTCAGATGAGTCTACGTCAAACGCCGCATGGGATAACCTGACGCTAAACTGATTTTTCAGCCTCGGGTCTACATAATATGAAGACATACAGTGCAGCTGATCGATATCTCACTCATCAAGCAATGTCACTCCCACACAGCTCTGTCTTTGTTCCCGAGTATCGTCCACCTCCTTGCCAATATTCCACAGATAAACAAAGTCGGCTTGTTGTGTTTTTTTTTTTTCTCTCCTGTACATTGATTGGTAAGTAGCTAACGCAAGAATAGAATGCAAAACATATCATTAGCATTTTGGCATATAAATTATCTCTCAAATGAAGTAACTCGTAACTGTAATCTTTTATTTTCTTCCATAGCTGGGTGACCTCATCCTTGTGGTTTATGACGGCCCTAGAAGGGCAAATGTACTGAAAACAAGCAGACCACAAAACAATGGCTGAACACCCAGAACCGCTGCAAGTTTTCTTCTTGTTTTGCATAAAGATTTTATTCAAAGCATGCCCGGAAAAGCAAGGTCATGCCTCCCACAAGTCAAGGTGAAACTCTTTCTCTAAAAGGAAACCAGTATTTAGGAAATATGAAGGCTTCCGTTAGGAATCTCTGGTTCTGAAAATGTTAGTTCCCCGACTGCCATACTGATCCAACATCTTCAGTGCTTTCCGAGTTATGGACCTGCAACAAGCATGCAAATCAGGAAGTCTGACTCTTTTTGCCTGCTTGTTGTGGATCAATGACAATGAGCCAAGCAAGCAGCATTTTCAGAAGATTTGCAATGGCGACCTCCATAATTTTCTGAGCACAGGTTTTCTTTGAAAAGAACTAGTGGCCTTCTATTCAAAATAAATTATGTGCTGCAACACTGTTATAGGTACAGTGGTACCTCGGCTCGCGAACAGGAAGTTCTGCAAAATTTTGCTTACATTCGTGAACTCCGCATCGGGTGATGAACACAACCGCAGCCATCTTCCCTGCTCTGACACTGGTCGTGGATTCACAGTCTGATCACAGTTTGCGACCAGAATCGTGCAATGAATTAAGTTTGTGAACCGAGGTGCCATTGTACATATGTACACTTTTTTTTTTCTTGGGTCCCCCTGCAAAGTCCCACATTTACCTATTGAGACTGCCAGTGAAGTCCACATAATGCAGCTTCTTGCGATAGTGTAGTAACAATGCTGCACTGCTCCCGAATTCACAGCAGAGTTGCTCCTAGACTGTGGCTACATTCATTCCAATGAAATGAGAAGATATTGCAGGGGGTGTAGCTATTAGCATTGTCACTGCTAATTCATGGGCCTGTAACTTGTCAATTAGCACCTGGCCACACCTAGTCCTATCCACTGCTTCTTGTATCGACAGTACTGCCTCTGTTGCTGCAACCCTCCAACTGTGAGCTGCAGTGTCTGGGAGGAGAGTATGAGGCACAAGCGTAGGATTTGGCTAAAGGTGCCCATACACTGCACGATTCTCGTACAAGAATCGCAGGAAATCCCGCGATCGTACGAGAATCGTGCAGTGTGAATGAAGACGTGCGACCGTTTCTACTGTACGGTCGCACGTCTTTTGTCCAAGGAGCATGCTAGAAAACCAGCCGAGAATCGTACGATTTTCGGCTGGTTTTTAGCATGCTAGGGAGACAAATGCCGAACGGGCCGGTGTGCGCACGCGCACACTGCCCGTTCAGCATTGCGATCATCGCAAGCCTGCCCCTCACGGGGTCTGGCTTGCGATGATCGCAAGTACGATCTGCCTGTCCAAGATGGGCAGATCGTACGTTTTTTTAATTACTTTACAACCCTCGCAAGACTAAGGTCTTGCGAGGGTTGTAAAGTGTATGGCCACCTTAAGTCAGGTCAGGTAAGGGAAACTTTGTTTACTTTATGAGGCATGTGCATAATATAACTGGTTAGACTCTCATACAGTACCTGCAGCTGACCACATAGCTTACAATCTGACTGCACAATGTCCTTTAGATTTTCCAAGAACTGTGTAGTGCTAAGGGTGCACCTGATGGAATATAAAATGAATGGATTGTTTAGAGAGTGACTGGTTACATAGTTGTTGGTATCGCTAAATTAGTTTGTTCAGAATAGTACAATCATACTGTAATGTGTGTGTGGCCGGCTTCAGATAGAAACCTCTAGCTGTTCCATTAGACTTTCCAATTGTGCTGACACCACAAATCATAAATGACTAAGACTTAACACTGGAGGAAAGAGTTTAGTGATACATCAAAGTCTTGATAAGGCAATTCAGTGTCACATTTATTTGTAGAAGTATGTAACGGACACTGGCTAAGTGCCAGGGAAATGTGTGTTATATTGCGCAACTAGAATACAGTAAATCCATAAAATAAGGGAACAAAAGGTTTGTGAGAACCAAATAAAATACAGGCTTGCCGACGTATCGCATTCACACTTCTCTTTCATCTGTAGTATGAGATCTGATTGTTTCTTGGGGAAAATGCTCCAAATCTGACCCTATGCTATCGCATAAACAGCAAAGCGCCACAAGCATTTTTCATTTCCTTTTATTACAATTAAAGGAATGTTGAAATGTATATTATATGTACCAAATACAATTTAATGCATGCATTGGCTTCTAGGACGATTTGTGTAACATTACAAAAAAGACGATGAAACACCCAAAAACCAGGCTCTATGAGAGGCTGAATATGTAAAGACCGCATCCCAGCCCTTCAGCTTCAACCCCATATGGCTTGGGAAACAGATTGGCTTGGCTCTCCACAGGATATGGGTGGCTCAATGCCCTCCCTCATCCACATCTCTTTAATGGGCCGACAAAGACAGGACTCCATGTTGACAAGATTCTGGATCATGCTATATGGGTAGTCCCTAGTCTCAGAGGTCCGCAGAAATAAAGTCACCCTTCTGCTCTGCTGAGACAGGCACATAGCACACATAAGAAGTCACAGAAATAGCTCACAGACAGGCTGGTCTTACAGATCCAAACATGCTTCCAGGCTATTACATGAAAAGAATGTGTGTTTAGTTTGTTTTGTCTGAGTGGTTACACTAATCTCGTGACAGGCAGACCTGTTAGCGATACACTTAACCCTTTTGATTACGAAGCTGCTACTGTAGAACAGCTCTGTTAAACTTAACATTTGCATAAAGCGAACAAAAGAAAGCCAACGTCTTCCACAGCAATCAATTCATGTTTGGCTGCAGGAAGCTAATGAGTTGCTAGGGGCATTTCCTCAAACTTTTTCTGAAAAAGATGTAATTAAAAAAATGTTGGGAGTGTATGATTATGCGGAGGAAGCATCAAGATGAGAAAGATGACCCTTTACTCATATAGTGTGAGTCAACAGAGGACATACAGACTGGATTTGTGGTTTCGAAAAAAGCCAAAAATGCATATACATTAGGAAATATTTTTATATGTTTTGAACAGTGTTTAAGGGCCTGTTCACACGACGTCCGTTTTCTGTGCTGACCTGATCCGTACGTTCCTGCTCTAAAAATGCATCCCAATGTATCCCTGTGTGTTTTATGGGCTACAGTTTTCACGTGCGCAGTCTGTTCAGGTTACGACAGAAAAATACTGCATGTCACATTTTGTACGGTCAGGAAACGGTCCGGAAACGCAAAACGCGTCAAAAACGCACTGCACTGCAGCTAACGTACTGACAGCCACACTCCAGCAAAACAATTTTTTTTTTAACTGGAACGCATCAAAAACGCGGCAAAAACACATAGCACCGAGTCTGCAGATCTGCACCTGAAACTCATGTGCCAGGAACAGTCAAAGGTTAAATCAGTTAACTTGGAGGCAAATCCTAAATTTGTATAAAACTGTCTATTAGTCCCCGTTCACACCTGGGCGTTTGTAGCTCGTAATTTTCCGCATGGAAAAGCTCTGCACAAGAAAGCCTATTGAGTTCTACAGTCCCTGTCTACGTTTCAGCACATCGCCGCACTGAGAAAGAACGCCGGTTGCTATACAGTTTTCACGTGCGCAGTCTGTTCAGGTTACGACAGAAAAATACTGCATGTCACATTTTGTACGGTCAGGAAACGGTCCGGAAACGCAAAACGCGTCAAAAACGCACTGCACTGCAGCTAACGTACTGACAGCCACACTCCAGCAAAACAATTTTTTTTTTAACTGGAACGCATCAAAAACGCGGCAAAAACACATAGCACCGAGTCTGCAGATCTGCACCTGAAACTCATGTGCCAGGAACAGTCAAAGGTTAAATCAGTTAACTTGGAGGCAAATCCTAAATTTGTATAAAACTGTCTATTAGTCCCCGTTCACACCTGGGCGTTTGTAGCTCGTAATTTTCCGCATGGAAAAGCTCTGCACAAGAAAGCCTATTGAGTTCTACAGTCCCTGTCTACGTTTCAGCACATCGCCGCACTGAGAAAGAACGCCGGTTGCTGGAAAAGGGTACACAATCTTCTTTTTTGGGCAGATCAGCGAGATTAGGAAAAAAAAAAAAGGGTCACATCGTGCTGATTACCCTAAAAAGAGGCGCAACGTCACAGGATGGTGCGGAGCTTTTCCGTGCTGAAAAATACGAGCTACAAACGCCCTGGTGTGAACAGGGGACTTAAGCTGTCCAAGTCATATAAATAAACATGACCTATGTCACCATTACCAAATACTACTGAGCGTAAAAAGCTAATCTCTCTTGCCACTACCAAAAAGAAGTGCTGCTCCCTTGTGCGATCTAAAGCAACCCTTTCCCAAGGTCTACAGAAACCGCAACCAAACAGGGACTATTTAGATTATAAACAACATTTGACATATTTACCCATCCTGCAACAGTAATGGGTGAATGCACTTTGTAGGGCAACAAACACTGGTGGCCAGGAGGACTGGTTGGAGATTTACGATTACAGCTTAGCTACTGATTTTGACAAAACCTTTAAAAATTTGCATATAACAGCACTAATTTTGCGGTCCCCGTGTAGTCACGCATGCTGTGATTTCCAGCGGACATTTTCTCCTGGACACAGTCTGCATCCAGGTGCAATCACCTGCAGCTAATCACATCATGTGCGGTTACATTGGAACAGCCATAGCAGTGGCAGCTGTCATTGTATTGTTAAGTGCCACCCGCCCGCAGTTGATTGCATGAGTCTCACAGAGGAATCTGACTCAGCCCCATCCGATATTATAGGTTTATATACAGATATTGCCGTTTATTGTCAGAAAGGTCATTTTAAGCGGACCCAACAACTCTGAAAGTAAGAAAATGTGTTAACCTCATTTCAAATATAAACAATGATATATTAGTCAGGCATGACCAGATAAGTTTGAATAACATTTAGGACCATGGTGAGCAACAACTGGGCTAACCTTTATTAGGCCCCGTTCACACCAGGGCGGTTCAGTCACGCGGATTTGACGACGCTGCACCTCCGCCACGAGCAACCCCATTCCTATGGGGACCGTTCATGCAAATTGTGCGATCCGAACCGCCTGCCGCCCAAAATGCTCTCCCTGGTACTTTTTTGCAATGATCAGCGCATTTTCCATATAGATTTCAATGGAAACACACTGATCAACACATTTTTGGGTATTTTAATTGCGTTTCAGCGCTGAAACGCAATAAAAAAACGCCCTTTCAAAAATCGTGCCAAAATGTTAAGCTTCCGCCCTGATGTGACTGGAGCCTACGACTCTGTACTAAGAAGTGCTGAAGGTGTGAATTTTTTTTTAACCTTCTAAAAATTCTAGAAATATATTTATGAATTTTGGGGGAGGTAAGCAAAAGATGAATCTGCGAATGTGAGATTGCGTGGAAACAAAAAGTCCACGCAGAAACCTGTTATTTCAATTTTCAACTTTATTGTTGACCTAGTAAGTTTTGTTTCGGACTTAAAATATTCATAAACAAAAACGCATTTAAAAAAAATGTTTACATGCTTAGGAAATGGGAAGGGTGATCTTAGAGATAGACTTCAGAAGGACAAAATATACATATTTTAAAAATGCACCTACTGAAAGGATTGGAATGCCTTGATGTCTACCTCCGGTCATCCCTTGCACAGCAGTAGTCACCCTGCTCACAGGAAGAGGCAACCTAGTGAGCAAACATATGACCTCAGTGTGTCAATTCTTTAATCTTCCTTGAGAATGCTGGTGGTGTGACCAGGTCCTGCCACAGAGCTGTATAGATGCAGTGCAGCTCTCAGACCTGATTACTGCACTGTCTGGAAGGTTTGTGATCCTATTAAACAAATCAGCAAGGCATAAACACTGAGCAGCACTAATAATCAGAAAGCAGAGCATTTTTGTGGCTGAGCACTTGGACGTCTATCCTAAAAATAGTGTGTGTGTGTCACACACACAGACCAAATTAACATGTGTTTTGAAAACATGAAGCATTGATTAGATCTGTGTTGATCGCCATCAAATATGTACCTAAAAGTATATATGCCCTTTAAATCTATACAACATGTTAAAAAAACCACCCACAAATTCTACATAGATAATTGGCTGTGTAAAATAGACATTAAAACCACATTCAAGCTCATTAAATAATAAAAATAAGTTATTGCAATCTTACAGTGCGCAGGCTGCTAAAGTGACTATCTTGGGCGCTATATAAACACTCCTGTCACTCCAGCTGACACATGTTGTCATTCCGAAGGGTCCTTTTAGAATGAGATTAAGGATAATATGCATCTCCATTACTCTGTGCTCCAGACCCCGTTGGTACCGTATAAATAAACAGTGAGAACAATTTTCCAGAAGGGCAGAGTTTTTTTTTTTTTTTTTTTTCTTTCCCTCCTTCCACCCTTTTATATCTGCTCGGCATATATAGCAGCTTCTGTCAACCTCACCGCAGGAGCTCCATCTCCCACATAATGTATGAAAAAGAACCTGTCTGGATTATTAATGCTCTTCGTTTCCTTAATGCAAAGCTTGCTGCAACAAGGAGAGCATTTTTATTTACCTGTGACAGCTGAGGCAGAATAGATACCAAAACCACAGTAAATGTAGTAAGTATCTCTTTTAATAAACTGTCACAGAAGGAGCAGGGGGGAAAAAAATGTGCTCCCAGCTGAAAACAGATTGATGGGCAGAGAATCCTTCAGGCATTAGATAGCATTATGCAGCTCACACAAACTCACAGAGCTGTATTATTAGAGCCAGCGCTCTCCGTCAAAGCCAATTACCCCTGGGAAAATCTGGAGGATGGGAAAGGGGCTGTATAGACACCTTCTGTAAGTGTCAAACGCTGTCCACTGAGGGAGGGAGACTGTGTTGCTTTCCCAAGCTTGCTCTTTGATGGAAATCATGATCAAACCAGATTTAATGCAGTACACCGCTGTAACCGGCTTTTGTTTACACAGACCTGCATAGAAAAAGCTTGCAGACTAAATTAGAGATGCATGCGGTGCTGAGAAGATTATTAGACCGCCGATCAGAGCCGAGAGCGACACAGAGCTGTGCGGTTACAAAATGACAGCCCAGACAGGTGAATACCTGTAGAGTTTTATTTGGTTCACACTCTGGAAAACACCAGAGAGGACAAACTGTTCAAACACAGGTTCCTCGCAGATCAACGCAGAAGCCTGTCCCTGGGAGGCCTTCATTATGCTAAGTACATGATAACTAGCCACTCTTAGCTACTGCCGAGCCCACAGCGATTTCACAATCTCCAGCTAATGAAAATGGCACAATTAAAGCAGCTCAGACATCCAGCTCCATGATTACTGCATAACCGGACGCGCAGCTCCCAGTGACAATAGATGAGTCGATTATTTAGATCCATATTGATTTAGTGTTAGCTGAAATTAGGACTCGTGCATTTGGCTGCTTATCAAGTATACTGATAGAGGATAATGACTTTCGTATTACAGAGTTGTGGGAAGAAAATATCAACCAAACAGCCCAGCTCCAGCTAGAACTGTGGTCAAGGGTTAGAATCTGACAGGTTCTGGTGTCCCCACTGGGAGGGGTCCTTCAACTTCCTGTTACAGTGACACCTGTCAGTTTAAGACTAAGGGGTCTATTAATAAATAATAAATAGCATAGCTATTTGTCCAGTGAATCTGCATCTAGATTCATTGTGTGTGAATTAACCAGCTGTTAGATTGGGGCAAAAAAAAAAATGCTCGTAGGCCAATTTATTTTTCTGTTTGAATGTTATGACATTAGAAATATTATGGGCACTAGTAAAAATGCATACAGAACAGACTGAATCAGGAAAATACCAAACTATGGCCACTAGATGGAGCCGAGGATCATAGGAGATAAAACACAGCTTAGTAATAAGAGAGATATAATGTAACAATTCTAGAAGACGCTGGAGGGAATTGACAAATATATGTAACCATTGCTACTATGGGAATCCCTGTAGTAGCAATGATTACATTGCAGGTGTGCTTCAAAGCACATGTAAACCTGGATAGACTGACATTTAGTTTGCTAAAAGGACTGTATCTAACTAAGGCTGGGCATACACCTATCAATTTTTTTTCGTTCAACATGCAGCGTGTTGATAGAGGAATCGCTGCTGTTTGCATTTATTCTGACAGGTGCCAAATACCCGGGCAGCTGTCGCCTATAATCGTACAAAGATTTGAAAGGGAGCGGACAGCCCCACACACTGCGAATTTTGTCCGGTACATTGAAAACCGGCTGAAATTCGACCAGTGTATGGGCACCATAATGCCACTCTAATTTTAATTAAAAGGTGCCGTGTTTCCTTTTTGATCCTTTATCCTCTAGCATCCTTGATCCATGATCCTTGTTGACTCAGTACTTCTGGAAGTCAAATTGTACCAATGCATTCCTCTATGTATAATGATTAATAATTAACATAAACATGTCAGGTGTAAAATCCTGTGATTATTAAGTACTTACACTTGCAGAGCAGTCACTTCCTGCTTTGAAAGGGAAAAATGACTTCAGTTTGGCAAAGCAATGCACACTGGGATTGCCTTGTCATCAGCAGAGCATTGCTGGGAAATCTCATCTGTAATCTCATGAGATCTCAGGGAAAGGCATTTTCCTCCCCTGGGATAATGTGCATGGCCACATGTCTAGTCACATGTCCTAGAAATCAGGAATAGGAGAGCTAGTAATCTGCCTTTAGTAAACATGGACACTGTCAGAAGACTGGGGAAGAAAATAAAAATGAGGTATGCAAAGAATACAAAGCCGGCAATTATCTAGAAGTATCTGTTTGTAGATTGTCATTACTAAACATTTCTAAAAAGGGGGTATTTGTCATTTTAAAAATATGGGTAAAGGTCCAGTTTAACAATAAATACACAAAAAAGTAATAAAAAATGAAATATATATGTATTTAGAGTTGCCATCAACCTAAGAAGCAATGGAAATATGGTTTCTCTGACATCCTCTATTCTTCAATAAGATCGCCTCATCTTGGTTCCTATTTAATATGTCGGTCAGGCAGGAAACTAGCCGACTCTATATTACAATGTATAATTCATTTCTTTTTTTTCTTTCCTCTCACTGTTCTTGAAACAATACTTTTATATTCATGATACATCTGCATCTTGCTGTTTCATTCTGAAATTAATCTCCACTATTCATCAGCAGAACAGAGCTGGCTCACGTTAATAAGATTTTCATACTGGAATTTCTTTTCCTCTCTCTCTCTCCAGTTGTAACGTATGAACATATTGTTCCACAGATCATTAAAAGGCAGAAGTCATGAGCAAAGGGGAGGGTGGAGAAGATGCAGAACTCAAATGAGCCCAGCTCCAAGGCCTGTCATGGCAAGGTCAGGATCATCTTCTGTAGTCAAGCCTCTGTGGAGGATTCTATTTTCGGCATACATATTATACAGGAGATTACATGAACTGCCGCCTCCGAGAAGATAAAATGGAGCAACTGTTAAGACAAAAGGTGCACAGAGCAAGCCTGATCACCTTCCATGCTCTGTGGAGTACATATATCATATCTTCTCTACTGTGTTTGCAAGATGGCACTGACGTGTACAAGTGTTCCATGTGTGTTCGCTGGAGAATAGTAAAAGGAGAATGGTCATGCACTTGTGCAATTACCAAGGTCAGTATGGCTGTCAAGCTCTCAGAACACAGGCAGACCTATTGACCTACATGATTTATTGGATGTCCATGTTGTGAAGAAAAAAAAAAAGAAAAAACACTTGAGCTTTAAAACAGAAGCTGAATCATGCTTGCAAAACTATCTTATTGGCTACCTTTTCAGAAATATACTCCAATGCTTTTATTTCCTGCATCATGCTAGACAACACAAATATAAACAGTAAGGGAATCAAGTCAACTGGACTAGTTCTTAGAGATGCACCGATACCAGTGCTCCACCTCAGTCCTGAAATCATTAGTCGATATTGTTTTAGAAAAACTGTCACATGACAACAAAAATATATCAGTACTTGTATTTGTGAGTACTTGGGCAAGTATCAATACTTAGAATTTGTTATTGGTGCATCACTTTATATATGTTTATAAAAACAAAATCATACATTAAAACAGAGATGTATAAATCCCAGGAGCTCCGTACAAATGACAGCTGCCTAACGTTTGATTTTTTTCTCTAGTATTGGAGCTGGGAAAGTATCTGTACTTGTACCGAGTACGGTACTTGGTATCGGTGCATCCCTACTGGTTATGTAATGTCATTACAGAACAAGTCTGGGTGAATGTGACCAACTACTACTACCGTAGCTATACCATGACTTGGATAAATAAAAGAGAACCTTTACCCAAATCACTAAAATCTCATCTAGGCATTAACAGATTATACTTTTAAAAGTCATTTTCCATAGTATTAAATCTGCAGCTTTATTTAAAATACCTGGTGATCTTGCCATAAAAAAAGTCCTTATTCAGGCACTTTTTGTTATAAGGTGACAACATTCACACCTCC
>NW_017306555.1:1061426-1107349 GCF_000935625.1 Nanorana parkeri
ACTGCACAGGCATGGTCTACTTTTGTCACCATTAGGAAACCTGCCCTGAGAAACATCATGGAGCCACTGCTGGGTTCGTGCATATAGACAGGAAGAGGCTGCAGGAGAGCTTTTACACAATAAAGGATAATTTAAAAAAATTGTTTATGGTATACAGTGCTATAGTGCTAATATTCAAGTAAGCGTTTACTTTATAAAATGTACCTACTAGGACTGCACAGGCCATCAGTCACTAGGGTTTGACCACACTGCCCAGTGCACTGTTTAATCCAGGGGTAATCAAACTCTGGCCCTCCAGCTCTGGTAAAACTACAAATCCCATGATGCATCTCTCTGGGAGTCATGTCTGTGGCTGAGAATCTTGCCATGCCTCATGGGATTTGTAGTTCCACCATAGCTGGAGGGCCGGAGTTTGGCTACTCCTGCTTTAAACAGACTGTCAGACGCACGCCTCAGCATTGGATATGTGACAAGATACCTCTAATAAGCAGTTTAGGTGTCACTCATCTATGGCAGCCATCCCAACCCAGCACTACCCACCCTGTTGTAAATGACAATTTAGGACACTGAACACATTCTCCAAAAAGCAAAGAATCAAGCCGAAAGCACAAATTAAAAATACTTAAAGGGCTCATTCAGAAGGTTGGCTAGAATGCAGCATTCACATGTGGATAAACTTTGCATCTGGACACAGAGGAGGCCTTCTGTGCTATGGCGGCACACAAACTGGACGATTAGCTGCGTCCAGAACCGCCAGCTCTAGACGCAAACTGTCTGCATCCGGAGGCCGGTCAGAAGCCATGTTTGCATGTAACCACCGGCATGAGCAAAGTGCATGAGGATAGTTTCAGTGCTGCCACTGAACTGCAGAATATCATCAGTACTCACCAGAGAACTTTAGTTATGTTTAAAGGAGTAAAGTAGGAAAGTAGGAAATTCTCAGCAAAAAAAAAAGTGATATCAATTCAAAAAAATGGACACAGTTTAACCTGCAGGCAGAATTGCCCTACACCTTATATCTTTCAAGAAATAAAGAAAAGAGAAATTGGCACCCGAGTTCTCAGTTCCACTTTCCATCATTACAAGGTCTCAAACTATTTTGTAGGTGGTTGCCATGGGTTACTGCGCTCTGGATGATATCACATATGCACCACACAAATCTGTATGGATGATGATCGTATCAATAAACAATTCATGCATACTGTGAAGCTGTTGCTCATGACACCCGATCAGACTGAATCTAAATTTTTAGCACAAGAAAATGCCTGACTTCTACGACACATACATGTGGCAGGACCCGAGCACACATATTCCTGGTGTAGCCAGGACATTGATATGCAGCCATGGAGTAAGGCTAGCATTGGTATACTTCATTTTCTTTTTAAATGCATATATTTATACAGCACCCAGCTGTGATACACACATTGTAACATCTCTGGAATCATGAATCGAATTTTGCCGTCACAGTTCTCAGAAGGGATGTTGTACAACAAATGCATTTCTCCAGAACAGCCTTGCTATGTATTTGGTGCTTAATAGCTGCATAGTTCCCTGCAGATTATTTGCCATCAACACATGACAGTTCTGTACCAGTCCTACCACCACCAACGCCACCTTTTTAATCAGCGGCATCGACATCCTACGGAAACAGTTACAATGGAGCGGTAGAGTCTGAGTGTTCTATCTTGCTTTCCCAGAAGATTCATTACAGATACATTAGAAAGTCAAATCAGGCAACTGCAGTCGGCTGGAAGCTTACATGAAAGGCACCTTATACAAAAGAGCGGATTTTATTTATTTCCATGTTTTTTCACTCCATGGAGGACGACACTGAGGATTCACAATTAAACGTATCCATTTTCAGGGGGCCATTTAAAAAAAATGGAGAATAGGGGAGACCAGTGTGAAAATAGGATTTTGTACTCACCGTAAAATCCTTTTCTCTCCGTTCATTGAAGGACACAGGCAACAGATCGTAGAACAACAGCAAGCAGGGGTATTGCTTGGTTTGTGAAAGACCTGGGGTACCCTGAGGAAAGCAATGATGCAGCACACAGCAGAGAATGGTGGGTGTGGCCAAGTTGTATCGACAGCAGGGGGAGCTTAAAATGTGTACAATTAAAGCGGAACTCCAGGTTCTCTACAGGTGGTTTCTTCTATATGTTGCTCACACAGATGCCTGCTTCTCTCCCCACCACCTGCCTATCAAACTTGGACAGGTCTGACAGGCGGTGGGGAGGACTAGAAGCTGCCAGCTGCATAAGCAGCATACAGAAGAAAAAAAGAAAATTGATTCTGAAAATTATCATTAGTTGCAGCCCTAGCGCACAGGCAGCAGATGAAGGGCAAAGTTATCTAAAAAGGTACTGCCTGGCGTTTACCCAAATTTTACTGATTGCAGTAAAGAACAAGGGGTGGACTCGGGGAGGCTGGCTTTGGAAAACCCGTTGATAAGATCCTACCAACCAACACAGACAACGTCCTACTTATTTATATGCTGAGCTATGTTAACATCCTTCTTTGTATATCCCTATAGCGAACACAAAGGGGACATAAATAGTTAATATAAAGCCATGTGAAACATACCGGTCATTACAAAACAAGTTGTTTAATCAAGCGTGTCCTGCCAAAATGAGGCAACTGCTATCAGCTCTTAGTGGACGAAAGCTGGTCCCAATTGCTTTGTGATTTAGACAGATGTTTGTTGAAATTGCCAAGCAATCAAAAGACATAAAATGGTGGTTTTGATAAACTGCAAGGAGATGGGTTTGAAATGCACTCTCCCAAATGTAGTGGTAAAATCCAGTTGTTTTGTTTTCATGGTTTTATACCATTTCAATTTTCTCCTTCAAATCAACTGTGTTGAAGCTGTAAATAGGGCTGCAACAACTAAATCGACATAATCGATTATAATCGATTATTGAAAAAGTTGTAAACTTAATATATTGTCCAGTTTTGACTTGACTGAATCCTGGTGGTCAATTGCAAGTAATCGCCAGAAAATAAGCATTTGCAATTACCAGTAGTGTGGTAAAAATTGATTGGAAATTGCAACATATATAGACAGCTATGAACTTGACATGACAGCTGCCTGATCTGGCAGATACAATTCAAGCAACCCAAGGTTACTGTTCTGAAAGCTCAGCAGAGCATACAAGCGTAGGTCGATGGAAAGAGAGGGCGCTTTTGGCGCTAGCTTATCAGGGTGCAATGATGGCATAGGCATCAAGACTTCACACCTAGGCAATTCAGATGCCGAGTTTTTTTTGCACATTTTCGATCACGCGCAATTGTCGTTTGTTTTGCGCGATATTTAATCCGTGCAATAAATTGCCTAGGTGTGAACTAGCCTAAAGCTTAACAGCCTGCTTCCATGCCAGCTGCTGGTCAGTGGCACACGCAGGCACCCACAGATTCAAGCTAGACCAGGTTACTGTCAATTTACTGGGTACCTTTACCTGTTGGCCCTGCATTGTACTTGATGACGTCAGCATGCGACTGCCGGCCAGAGCGTTTTAGAGAAGAGGCTTCAGGGGACCAGATGCACAATTGGAGGGAGTCTGTTGGAGTGAGGTACAAGACAAGTATTACACCTTACTACTCTACCACTTGACCTAACAAGCATGTAACCCTTGCAGCGTGGAGGGAGGGCCACAACAAGGGTCATTTTTGAGTAATTCCTGGAGTTGGATTTTAAATGACAAATGAAAACCTACCTCTAACTAACATTTTTCAAGCTGTTATAGCAACAGGTTTTTTTAATTTGGGAAGTTTGCGAATACACTGTATACGATTACAATTATTGACTTCATACAGTTACCAGAATACAATATTTCAGGTATAGCGAACACCTAAGTCATTGCTGTAAAATCAGTTTTCTAAAATAATATTTGCTACCCAGCTTGTGCTGCAATTCTTTTATGGCTCTTTGGCGTGTTCCGTGTAAACAAAAAAAAAAAGATGGAATAATCACAAAATGCATGAATTAAATATTTGTTGTAACCGCTAAATATTTAGTTTCAAGGAGCCCTTTCATAGAGTTTTCTGTTCAGACATGCAGCTCAATGTACTGTCAGATGGCAAACGAGGAGATGGAGGAAGAGAAAGTTAGAAATATCTGTCAGAGGAGAAAAATTATGGCATGGAAAGATTTACTGCAGTTCCAGAGGAAGCGTTTGTCATGAATAAACAGTTCATTCCCCAAAGACTTTAAATCAGAAAATTAATTTCAATTGGATAGGTGCCTGTACCGTAATTTGTTTAATTCTCTACAAAGCACGCAACCATGAGAAAGATGAGACAGAACGTCACCAGTAAGGCAAACAGAATTATTTAGGGACAAAGACCAGAGCATTACAGGTCTATACACCTTATACCCAAAGCCATCACCCCTACATATTTACCTAATAAGAGGACTAGATTAGCTTTTTGCTTAACACCCTGTCCATACACAAAGCCCATGTGTAAAAAGTATTTATGAGTTGGTGATGCCTACAGCAACAGATCAGGTTCTTCCATTCATTTCCTAACCTACATGTGGCACAATCATTGCCTGAAATGTCAGCAAGGAGGGGCGTTTGTGGCTGTATTTGACGTAAAATCCTCAGTTTTATAACTAGAGATGTGGCTGGGCTTGGTGCAAACCCAGTTTGCCCAAGCCCACGCAAAACTCGGACTGCCACCCCCTCCTCCGGACCAAGTCAGTTGTGGGGAGGTGCATTCCTCACCCCGGAGCTATACATCACAAAGGAGCGGGGAATGCCCCCGCCGCAACACATATGGGGTAAGGCGCAGGAGTGGTGCTCACAGTTTTGAACAGGATTCGGCAAACTAAGTTTGCACCAACCCCAGCATCATCTCTAGTTACAGTATAACCTCTCCCTGCTGTTATAAGAATGGTCCAGGCAAAACTAAAATACAAAGCTAAAAATACATATAGGGGAACACATCCAACCAGCCCGAGGCCTTGCTTTTTGGAAATATGACACTGACTACACTTGTATTTTTAAAAGAATAGGTGTGAGAACTGTTACACCTATTTTTTTTATTATTGCATGCACTTCAGATTAAGCTTTTTTCTAAACTTTACAACCAGTACGACATTTGGTTGTTCACATTGCACAAAAACTAACAATTACAAAAAGGAGAACTATGGGTTAAGTGTTTTTCCCCATAGTTCTCCTAAGGGTCACAGGAGGACATATACTACCATCCTCCCGTGACCCAAAGTTCAGTATATCGCGAGCTACAGCTCACGATATACTGAGACCGCCACAGCCGGGACGGGTCCACCCAGTTGCGTGAGTGACAGCTTGCTATGCCTATCCAGAGCTGCCAGCTATGCCCTCCCGCATCAGTTGCGCCAGTCAGCGCTGGAGGATCGGAGAGGGGAGGGGAATCCCTGCGGGGAGCAGTTAGTGACAATCACGGCTCTCTGCAGGGAGACGATCGAGAAGTGAGCGAGCGACGGTATGTGTTTGCTCACTTCCCAATCTATTGAGCTGTGGTGCGACAGCTTCATTGTCACACGTCGGCTCGAACTATGAGGTTGAGTGAAAAATCACTCACCTCATAGTCCTCCTTTAATGATGGCATGGGAAGTAATAACCCTTTAACTCTTTCGCTGCCAGAGCTGCTTTTGCACACGTTAAAATGCACATTTAAGGCCTGAAGATTACTTAACACCCCACCAGAATTATATATTTCTGAAAGCAGAGACATTGTATAATAGAATGGTAGCAATTGCAATTTTTTAAGCCACATGATATCGCTTTGAAAAGCTTTTAGAGGTCATCAATTTAAAGTCGCCCATGAATAGTGATCCTAGAATAACTGTTCTCACTCCGTTGTGTGCGCTGATACCCAACCTGAGGTGCAATCATCCTTTTCCTATGTGGGCGTACCCAAAGCATTTGAGCTAGTATGTGTATGTACGCAGGGGTGTCCATACATTTTTATTCTACGTGATAGCACTTTAGTGGTGACAGGAGAAAAGAGGGGTCTATTAAAACCCTACTCTACTCTTTGTACTTCAATAAAGCTTAACAAGCACAGATCGCGCATATTTGGCAGCCTGTGGAAGTGATTGCATGGCTTTACAGCTGCTCAAATCACTGTCAGCGTACAGACGACAATCGTTTGACATTTAAACAGACTAAGGGTGCACACACACTACGAATTTCAGACGTTTTCTGAGGAACTGCTCGAAATTTGCACAGTGTGTGCCGCTATCGGCAACCTATCAGTCGGCATCCCTCAATCAGCTGATCAAAGGAGCTGGCCAGAAAATCATTGTAAGATCAGAACCGGCAGCCAATGAGCTCTGTTCGGCCTGCGGCCGCTGTCAGCGTGCAATGCAAGCAGCGGGATTGGCATAAGTCAGCAGCAGCAAAGGGGTTAAAGGGTATGTAAACCCTACCAATGAACTTCTTATTTGGTCCCCTCTGGTCTGTTAAACATACAATTGAACGTGTTGGGTTCTGCCCTTTGATAAGTTTAAAAAAAAAAACACCTGTTGACCTTGACAGAAATCTGGTAAACTGTGGTCTCTGCCTGTGCTGACTGATATCAGTTACACTGCTCTCAGCTATTACTGAGAACTATTGAACAAGGCCCCTCTATGTTACGGAGAATATGAGAAGGGCACAGTTCCATTGTCCTATCTTGTTTCTGTTGCCCTGATACAGAACGGCAAGAGTTTTCATCCTAGGCATGGAAGAGAGTAACTGGCAGAATCACCAGGTGAAAAACTCATGCAGCCACCCCATCTATGGACTGGTAAGCAGCAATATAGGATATTCTTGTTTTTGAGTTTAAATACGCTTTCAACTAAAAAAACTTTACATTCAGAAAGCGAAGTTATTTGAAGATGACAAAAATATGGCAGCTTTGAGCCAAAGCTAGAGAAAGCAATTTAAATGCAATTTTACAGTATGGCCCTCTGATATTTAAATGCAATTTGTAAGATTCCAGAAACTGTCATGGCTAAAAGGGTCAAATTCATCCCAGCAGGTGACTATCAAAAGCAGACCAAAGGGAAGAGGTAATTAGACTGACGCAGATGGCTCAGTCATGTCAGTTTGCATTACATAACTGCTGTAGGTCACCAAATAATTATTATTCTGGTAAACTAGCGCAAGATATCACTGAGTCAACCTGCTCAATTATGAAAATGTCCACACTGTTCAACAAATTGCAGCATTTTCTGTACAAAAAGGAAACAAATACATGACATGGTAATTAGAGGATGCTGCAACCGATGTGGATGATCAAGGATTGTCTTCCTGCTTAAAGCTCAATACTTTTTTACTGGATGAATGGAGGGAAAATTGGTTGGAACCGCTATCATGCTTTATTGCTGCTCATTTCCACTCATAGCCAGTTCCTACTCTGTCAGACTTGTATTAGTCTTCCAGTCTGTGTCACAGGGGCAGAAAGTTAGGGGGAAATGTAACAGGAGATTAAGACTATATTAAGACTGTGACCGGTCCTGAACTTTCCACAAGCAAATGAGCATGTTTTTGTAAATGGAAATACTCTTTAAAATTTGCATCATCTCCTGGGGCATTCGGTCAAGTGACCACTGTCGAAGGGGAAGTTCAGAAATAAGACTGGTTGATCATTCCATTTATCAGGGATCACATGGCCAAATGTCTAGGCACCTGCCCGTAAGATTGCCTCCACTAAAACCCTGAAGCAGTATTTTGGCATTTTATGGGTCACATTTATGGAGTGGAATGGGGGGGGTTAGGTTATGTGAAAATTGATCTTTAACGTGTGCCTATATTCAGTATAATAACAGTTACCTGGCTCTGGTATGGAGCCTGCACATAGCCTCTGTCATCTTCTAGGGTACTCCAGGAGACCCGAAACTTGGGGTCCTGCAGTAATTACCAGCTTTAACCTGTAGTTCAAAACGTGGCCTCTCCATTACAGTGCATGTAAACCCAATACTAAAACTGTGTAAATAGCCCTTTTATCTTGAAATTTAGTTGTTTTCTAATATTAGTATGAGTGAATGTTTCAAAACAAAATACCTGTTGATTTTGCCACTTTTGTATCTTTCTTCGAGGACTTTATTAGGGTGACCATCAGCTCCCAATTCTGCAGGATAGTGGTTACCCTGTACATTCCTTCAACCTGCTGCAATTAAAGCTCCCTGCTGATTGATTGACAGCTGCTCAGACAATTTAGTAGCAGAGACTGCTGCTTGACAGCTTGGCCTCCTATTACATGTAGATTTAATGTCTTCTTTAATTATTGTTACATAGATTAATAATGTGGATGTCTGCCACATCACAGTTGTCCTAAACCTAAGTTTTAAGTACAATCCTTGCCCAAATATATATATTTTTTACCTTTATTTACATTGTCTTCTATTTAGGAGGAGATGCCATACCCAATACACAAAAAGGAAAAATAATATATCTACTGGGAGGTTAAACAGGTAATAAAGCTATGTTACTGGGGGCTCAAAGCAACAAACATTGTTGTAATAAATGTCATTGAGAGCCGGTATCATTAGGTCATTTTATTTTTTTTGCCTACAGTTCTACTTTAATTAGTGAAGCCGATCAGAACAGTGATGGGCAAACACTAAAGTGCAAGGGCCAGGTACTAAACTTGCTTGCTGTATTTAGCATTTACACATTACCATTATCCCAAGGCTCTCTACAAGATAACAACTGAGAATGTGAAGGACGCTGGTCATGTCTGCTATTCCTCCCCAGAGACAGTTAATCACATCATCACTGACTAAAACTACCCTCAAGCCCATGCTGTAGGTGCGCTGCGCTTTCCACATAATATATGGGTTGTAATTCATGGGTTGTAATTCATCACTGATTTTTTTTTCAGCAAAACACCCAAAAGATGCTGCAAGCAGATTTTGTTTTTTTCATACACGGAACAAAATCACACCTAGATGTAAATGCACCGTTGTCTGCATGTTCACATTAATATGCTAGTCAATCAGCCAGACACGAAAGCCAAAATGTAAATATTTGCAAACCTAACAAACTTTGAAAGCCATGACGCTACATTTCATTCAGGGAGCACGACTATTAAGGGAGATAGGGAAATGTTTGTTCTAACTGATGCCTTCCAAGTGTGGAGTCTGCTCACTATTACAAGGCGGAGGATGGCTCTCCATCTGAACACCTATTCTGTTTTGATTCAATGTATCTGCAATGCAATGGTGTCATCCTTGGAAATTTCCTCCATCAATCATCTCCACCAGCCGCTCAGTCTATTGGATGCTGGGAGCTAAAACTGGAGCGTGAATAAATTCCTCTGTGTGATGTGAAGACGCAAAATAAAACCCTTCCTCTCGCAGATTGATATCATTGATTAGACTGCAGCTTGAATGAATTTGGAGTTTATTAGATGGAATTTCAGAACACTGAGGGCTTCTGTAAAATGTCATTATGTTCTTTAACTGTGAAATATATCATACATTATGTTGCTGTGAAACATTATCTCACCAACTATAACATAGATAAAGGAGAATTTGTTTAATTGGAAAAGGGAGAAGATTTTGTGCAGCACCAAGGAAAAGAAATATAAATTAAAATAATCATGGAAGAGCCATGGCTGAGGTTCTCTTACACAATTTAAAACACGCTATTCTGAAATAAGGACATCTAATAGCCCCCTTCCCCTTGACAGTGGTGCCTTTCGACGTATGATGCATGCTGGAGATGCTCTAGATACCCCAAATCCTACGGGGAACCAATTTATATGGCAAAATACATCAATCTGTTCAAATACCATTTTGGAAAAAACTATGCATGGCTTCCCATGTCTCCAACATGCATACAGCTGCAGAAAAACCTAAAAGTATGAGTTTTGTATGGTTGCTGGAAAAAGCACACATCTGTAAAGTCAAAGCAGACATCTTTATTTGAATGATTGTTTCACATAAGGGACACCAAGCATTGAAGGAAGGAAAAAAGCAGAAAAACTAACATTTGAAGAAAGTAGTTGGAATTGCAGTCCTCATGTATCTTTCAGGAAAGATTTCCTTTAAAGCAAATCCACAGTCTTTGGAACCACTGAAAATTGCATCTTGGATAGTTCCTTTGTTATCTTCTTGAGCTCCCCAGGAGCCTGAAACCGAAGGCCCTGCCCTTTCTCACGTCTTGATGGTGAGCTCACCAATTAACTGAGGCGGAGGGGACAAGAGTCAACCTTCAAGTTGAGGTATTGGCATATACTGCACCCTGGGTTTCTGGGTACTCTAGCATAACTCTGTATGCAGCAATGCCAGATAGATTTTCCAAGTAGCAGATTACTATGGTTTCCTGCGGGGCTGGACAAATCCCAGGAGCCAGGTAGACAACTGCACCTTAAAAATTGCAGCTAGCACATAAACGTTGAGGGTTTTCCCTAGTAGTTGTCAATTGAGCTGGCTCTTGAAAAATTCCTGCTGGATTCACTGCATACTAGTAACGGTCCTACATTGTAGGTCACACAAGTCCAAAGCTGGCCATACGCCTATAGATTATCTGCAGATTTTCTAAGGTCATATGGAAAAAGTGCAACAGATTCCTCCATCTACGCTAAACTGTGTGGATGGAGGAATCTCCCGCTGGGCCAAGCTTCAGTATCTTGGTTGTCGGCCCCGCTGGCTCTCAAAACACCTGAACAATGCCTGCATCCAATCAGATTGTTCAGGTATATTGACAGCTAGCGGGGCCGACTAGCAAGATACTGAAGCTTGGCCGGGAGATTCCTCCATCCACACAGTTTGGCGTAGACAGATTATTCAGTTGCACTTTCTTCATCTGACCATAGACTGATAGAAAAAACTAATCTATGGAAAGTCTATTGGTGTATGGCCAGCTTTAGACTATATTAAAAGATCTTGTACAATTGTGAGAACACCTTGTCAAGGTTCACAGCTCTGAGCCTCTGAACTATGCCCTTTACATAGTTGCATAGTGGTCTACTTGCCTTGTTTTCTGCAATGCAAAACAAAGTGATCAGTGGTGAGGTCACATCTATATAAGAGCAACAGCATGTGGTCAGAACAGGAAGTCACAGAGATTCCATCACTACAATCCCCCAAAACAGGAAGCAAAAAGATAATTAAACCTGCTTACATTTAACACTAAGACATTGTTGAGGGGTAGAGTATGCCTTCAACACTGGCCGGAATCTATTCATCTAACAGACCTTAGAGGAAAACATGACTAATTTTTAACAAGCGTTTAGTCCCAAAATAAAAGCTATATTTTAACGGCAAATGCACTCTGTCAAATCTGACAAAGGTTTGGATCAACTGTCACTACTAGCTGACATTTAAAAGCTTGGAGTGTTACAAAGACAGAGAATGGAGAAAAGAGAAACAAGGCACATCTGTCTCGCCTAAGCAGCAGGAAATAGAGTATTTATCCCCCTGTAACAATATAACAAAGAGGAACGACATTGCGTATATTGTCCAGATGGTGAGCTTGCTGGAAACATTCTTCTCCATAAAAAGAAAGCAATGTGCTGAAACATTTGCTCCCCATTCTGAATCCCTTGGATTTAATTACAGCCTGCAGTGCTCTCACTTCTGAAGGTGCTTTCTTCATTATAAAGGGCACCGAGAGCTAATATGGGGTACAGTGAGATGCAGGCACTGTCCATCAGTCATTCTTAAAGGGATATGCGGCTTAAAAAGTAAACCCCATTACACATGAGGTCACTTCTCCTGCAACCCTCATGGGTTGCTGGAAGCAGGATGTCTAATCTAAATACCGAAAGATGTCTGCTTGCCTGTCCTAAACAGATATGAATTTGCTATAATTATTAATATCTTAACATACCAATATGTCTTATTTATTGCTGGGCTCGGGGTGCCTTAACATACGCATGAAGCACTGCAAGATACACTTCTTTAACCTTTGCTAATTTTGACAGCAATCACCAATAGCCAGTGGAAGGACAGTGTCAGTAGCAGTTTAGACATGAGGGTCTACAGCCAGGTGATACACAAATAAACGGTTAAGGTAATTGGATGCATTTTTAGGATTGAACACCTGAGTTCAGTGTCACATTAAGTGGGTGTGTTTGGGAATAGCTCTCCAGTGTCACAGGGGTTCTCTGATCACCAGATTGACAGAAGGGAGTGGGATGAACTGATACACTATCAGTATGAATACAAAAAGTACTGAACAGGGGGAAATGTGTGCTTCTCAAAGTTTACATTTTCAGTTCTAAGTGCCTCTAAATATCTGGTGACCACAAATCTGGATCATTTATTAAAAAAAAAAAAATTTTAAAAAGAGAACACTGTTGGACACACTGGTAGATTTCTTAACATTTAAAAAAAAAAAAAAAAATTTTAAAAAGAGAACACTGTTGGACACACTGGTAGATTTCTTAACATTTAAAAAAAAAAAAAACAACTTGTCAAAATCTTCCATAATGCCAACAGAGACTTGACAAATGTCACTTGAATTTTCATTTGATTTTAATGTTTGATTTTGGAACGAATTAAGTTTCGCAAATCTAAACCACATTCACTGTTAGAATTTCCTTCTTTCAAGAAAGCATTTCCCATCCTGTGCCTTTGATTTTCTCGTCGCTATGGCTGAAGATGGCCAGTTTGACCCCATTAACAATGAAAAAAATAAAGCAGTTCGAAAACAATTTTAGACATTTTTAGTAATCCTACTATTGTATAGGCAGTTTGAGTAGGAATATATAGAATCTATTATCACACTGTGCAGAGACACCATTAGGAATAAACCAAGTCTTGTACACGGAATCTACTGCACAATAAAATGTTATGAATCACACAAACTTGTACCGGATTTGAACCAAAAAAAACCCACACAAGAACAATGAACGAGAACCTGTACAGAACATAAAGAAATGGACATAAACAAAACTGACCGCACTCAAATCTCCATTTTTAACTCAATTGCCAAATGTGTCAAATCCAGCTCCAAACAGGTTAAACACATTATAGATCCAATGACGCCATTAACAGCAAACATTATTGAGGAGGTGGCAGCATGGGCCGTGCTGAGGAATAATGAGCCATCACAAGAGATCAAACGGATGGAACAGCTAGAATAAAAGACAGACATTCAGCGCCTTTTATGAATTCCTATGTTTAGAAAGGAAAATAACATAAAACATTGTCAACAATAACTTAACACCTCCGAAAGACAAAAGTAGTGGGAAAAAGAACAGCCGATGAATTATGGAAGAGCAGCTTGTTTCTGAAAAGCTCACATGCAGAATAGCTGAAGACTGTGACGTAGGACTCTCAGGAGATCCATATAACCGAGCAGCCTGTGTCTCATCAGCAGCAAGCTCTGCGTTTCCAAATAGTTAACGTGATGAATGGGAAAATTGGAAAAAAAAAACACTTTGTTGGCACTTATGACTTCATTATATTAATAAGCAGTGCAAATCCTGTTATTCATTTCATTCTTCCAGTCCTTCCACCAAGGATCCTTTGTAAGTACCAAAAAACAATAGTGAGACAGATTTGAGTAGGCTTGTCACCCACATGAAGGAGGCGGCCATACTGTGGGCTGTACTAAGAGCACATGCACACATTTGGATTTAAAGGGTTGTTAAACGCTCAGTGGTTTTTGCATATATCTACTGCTAGCAAACAGTAGTTCTATGCAAAAACATTTTTTAAAAACCCACACCTTTTAAAAAGGCTTTAGGGCCTGTTCACACGACGTCCGTTTTGTGTGCTGACCGGCTCCGTACGCTGCTGCACTCAAAATGCATCCCAATGTATCCCTATGTGTTTTATGGGCTCCAGTTCTCACGTGCGCAGTCCGTTCAGCTTACGACAGAAAAAATACTGCAGGTCACATTTTGTCAGGTCCGGAAATGGTCCGGATACGCGTCAAAAATGCACTGCGCTGCAGCTAACATACTAACAGCCCCACTCCAGCAAAACGCGGCCAAAAACGCAATGCATCAGCAGCTCCACGTCTGCTGATCAGGACCTAATCTCATGTGAACAGGCCCTTAAACTGACCTGCGTTTTCGCCGCGTGCTCCCATCCGAACATCTGAAGAGTCTCGGGTGGCTGCAAAGGATCTTGGGGTGGGCGCATGTGCAGTTCAGATGTTCGGCCGGGAGACGAGGAGAGACACAAGGTAAGTCTGTGGAGCAGCGTGCACCTGCACAGACTCCGTGGGACATTAGAGTAGCGGAGGACAGAGGAGTTAGCACTGGATCGGAGACCCGCACCAGTGTTGGAGGGACAGCTGAAAACTACACTAAAGAAGATGATCAGATTAAGAGGCATGATTTAAGGTAAGTCCCTACAGCAGGATGGGAAAGGGAGAAAAAAGAATTCTGACTTTGTCACTTTAAGACTTTACCAAATATGCTGTTCTGTGCTGTGCTTTCCAGAGATACCCCAGGTCAAAATTTAACATCTAAGATTTGGTATGGAACTGTTGGGTGACTTATACCAGCGGATGGCGTATGGAGTTGACACCTAAAAGAGAATTGTTAAAGAACTAGACATGTATCCTACGTATATGAGAGAGACATTGGCACTCGAGGAGAGCTTTGCAAGGGTTTTATAAAAGACGTGGATACCGCCATTAAATAAAGTCCACCACGCACAATCACCGTCTTTTCTTTCAATTGCACCCCCGACTCATTTCAATTGTAAGCTTAGAAAAGCACAACACCCCTTATAATTTGTTGTACATTGTTTTATTGTAACCCACTGCAGAATACAAATTGTCATCGTAGCACTTTCATAAATTATGTTATAGAGAGCAGCAGGATGTCGCAAAATCTTACATTACATCTTCTAATTCCTCTCCTGGAGTTAAGCAAAACAGTGGGGTCCCATAATTCGGAATAACAGCAACACCATTATCTTATAATCATGTTATTCTGAAAGCAACACATCAGAACACATTTATTACTGCAGAGCGTTTCATAAATGGCTCAGGATACAAAAAAATAAAAAATAAAACAAAATAAAACCTAACAGGCTAGGGTGACTAGACTCAGTGGCCACTTTATTAGATACACCCATTCAAATGCAACTTAACGCAAATATCTAAATCAGCCAATCACATGGCAGTAACTCAATGCATTTAGACATGTAGAAATGGTCAGGACAATCTGCTAAACTTAAAACCGAGCATCAGAATGGGAAAGAAAGGTGATTTAGGCGACCCTGGACGTGGCATGGTTGTTGGTGCCAGATGGGATGGTCGAGTATTTCAGAAACTGCTGATCTACTGGGATGGTCATGAAAAACCATCTCTTGGGTTCACAGAGAATGGTCTGAAAGAGAGAAAATATCCAGTAAGTGGCAGTTCCCTGGGTGAAAATGCCTTGTTGATGCCAGACATCAGAGGAGAATGGCCAGACTGGTTAAAGCTGATAGAAAGGCAACAACTCAACCACTCGCTACCACCCGAGGTATGCAGAAAAGCATCTCTGAACGCACAACACATCCAACCTTGAAGCAGATGGGCTACAGCAGCAGAAGACCACACCGGGCGCCACTCCCGTCAGCTAAGAACAGGAAACTGAGGCTACAATTTCCAATGGCTCACAATTTGACAACAGAAGATTGGAAAAACATTGTCTGGTATGATGTCTCTGGTCTGATGTCTCAATTTTTGCTGCAACATTCTGATGGTCAGATCAGAATTAGGTGTAAACATGAAAGCTTGGATCCATCCTGCCTTGCATCAATGGTTCCCCTGAGCATCATTTAAAATGCCACAGCCTAACCCAGTATTGTTGCTGACCATGTCCATCGCTTTATGACCACAGTGTACACATCGTCTGATGGCTACTTCCAGCAGGAGAAGGCGCCATGTCACAGCTGAAATCACCTCAAACTGGTTTCTTGAACATAATGAGTTCCCTGTACTCAAATAGCCCCCACAGTCACCAAGGCAGCTCTGAAGACAAAAGGGGGTTCAAACCCAGCATTAGCAAGATGGACCCAATAAAGTGGCCAGTGAGTGTATGTTTACCCAATTTCCGAATGATCACCTTTTGCTAAGGAAGTTCTTTCCACTAAAGTCAATTGAATAGCATGTTTCTTGCTTACTCGGAGTACCATATCAAAAGCTCCAAGCCAAGTCCCAATGGCAATCTACCCATGGTCGGTGGGCTTCATCACACATTTGTGCAAATTCACAGCTTGCTGTTCTCTCCTCAGGCTAGCATATTAGAAGACAAAAGCTCAGATGTAACATACAGCTGTCATTGACTACAAGATATAAATCTGACATAGGCAATCAAAGGCAGTCACCAAGAGGTGTTTGTTCATACCTTTCCTTCAAGCGCCTTACGAGTTCCTGAGACTGCTCAATATGAAGTTTCATCTCTCAATCCAATTCTGTGGGTCTCCCTAACCAAGAGCTCAGATTTTAGGCATTTGGTGGAAATTAACTTCAGAATCCACACAGTCTAATTCAGCATATTGGGAATATGCTAAAATTAATTTTCCATACATTCCCAAGCAGAATCCATCAGACAGTCATAATGATGTCACCTAATCTCTAGTGGATTCCATGCAGAAAACTAGAGGAACCAAGCAAGTCAAGGAACCTGCTCAAACCAGGAGGTCTAGCTGTCACTATAGGACGGGTAAGAAAACTCTGGCCCTCCAGCTGTGCCGTAACTATAAATTCCATTAGTTACTGCAAGACTGACAGCCACAGGCATGACTCCCAGAGGCAGATGCAATATACAGATTTGTAGGTTCACCACAGCTGGCGTTTGCCCCCTTCCTGCTATAGTACCCGGGGTAGAAGGGGTCAAAGATCTGCACAGCACACTCCATCCCAAGCCAATTTTTCAGGTCTAAATAGAGAGCTCTTTAGCACGATTTAGCCATCTGGCTCCAGTAATCAATATCATTTTTCCAGCTCTGACATGATCCATTATATGCATACCAACATATAATTTCTAAAGCTTTTTCAGAGGAGACAAAAACCGAAGAAAGAAACATTCCACTCACATTTTTCAGCAGCAAAGGATGGTAAAATGTTATGTTTTAGAAGGAATGTATTTACAGGAGTGTGACAAATTCACACGATCCAGAAAGATGCACCACATTGCCTACCACCGCAGTCAGATATGAAATACAGCCGGCTGAAGCTAGAGATACCACAGGAAAAAATAAAACATTTAGTGTAAATATCCTCAATGACTGCTAACAGGAAGCCACAGAGCTGGTATTACAGAAATTGTCTTGTTCATGCTGTTAAAGGCTTGATAGAGCTGCCAGATTCCGTTACCTGCCTGCTATTTCCTTAGCCTCTGTTTTCCTTCTGTCTCAAGAGAGAAAACATTCACACAAAAGCGCTGCTTACTCCAAAGCAAAGCTCTCCTTCACAAGCCAGCAACAACTTTCACATATGACTCCGGCAATCCTTTACACGGCTAAATACCTTTCATACCACCAGCAGCGTGTTCCCCGGTGGGGCTATTACAGAATTGCACAGTTATGCATAAAAGCTCAGTCTAACCTCAAGGGTTTTATTTAATAGCATGGGCAAAGAGCAGTGGTGTGCAGTAACCCATAGCAACCAATCAAATCCACTTTCCCACTGGAATGACCGTACTCATTTTTTTTCTCTGCTATGGGTTTACTTCGATTCAATGTCTCCTCATGAGAACCAGTCACAAATGGAAATTTGCCATGAACGGAATGCCATTTGCATGACTATCAAGGAATGTGAAGTGTAGCACTTCCGTGTATTTATTACTTCTCACAGAGATAATATTCCCGACAATAGCTTCTTGTGCTTCTCGTTCCAAAAAGGAAGACACCATCTCTACTCAGGAATCATCCCAGGACGCGTTGCTGGCTGAGAAATGATACAGCGATGTCAATCCTGGTGCCTGTGCAGTTTATGGCCGTCTAAGGCCAGGTTCACACCTGGGCGATCCGTTACCGTGCGGCAACCGTGCAGTTCGCCCACCACCGACAATCGCGCTGACATTGTCATCATTTTCTAATGGCACCCCGGTCAGGCGGATCACACGGTTTCCTGCCGCAATTGCGCCCATGCAACTAACACGATCGCGGCTAAAAACAGCCACACGTCGTGTTTTCACCCCAAAAAAAGGTACATGTACCTTTTTTCTGCGATTGCCACGCGATGTCACCCCAATGAAATCAATTGGGCCGCGTGGCAAAAGTTGTCTGCAATTGTGCACAACCACGTGCGCCACATATCGCTCAGGTCTGCACCAGTTTTTGCTGCGTTTTTGCTACGTTGTTGATGCGTTCCGGCCCGTTTTTGGTTAAAAAAATAGTCTTTTAGTTTAGAATGGGCTTTTAGTGCGTTTGCATGCATTTTTGATGCGTTTACATGCGTTCCAGAGCAGGTAAAATAGGGCTTGCTGCAGTTTTTTTACATGCTCTGGAACTGAATGCTGCGGTGTGAACTAGAGCCCAAAATACCATTGGAATACATTGGATGTAGTTTTGATCCAGTCTGTAACTGCTCTGCTCTTGGAACGCGCTTGGTGTGAACAAGGCCTTAGCAATTGTCAGAGACAGATTAGCCTCTTGCTGCAAAGTTACAATTTTGCAGTGTGATCACAGGGGAATGGACCAATAGCTCCAACAATACAACGCACACCTCATGTTAAATGGATAACTTTAGTTCCTATTCAACTGACAAATTACTACTTGGTTCAGAAAATGGCAGCCTACATCGCGTAGCACAGTGTGTGTGTGTGTGTGTGTGTGTGTTTATATATATATATATATATAATGTTATAAACGCCAATATATATGTATCCAACTGTCCAAACCTGCAGGCATCGGCACTACTACATCCTGTCTATTAGGTTTTATTGATCACCTCAACAATATATGATGCATTGCATTATTTATCAAATATTTTACAAGGAAAAACCTAATCAGCTAGGTGAGCTCTGTCAATGTCTCCCATGCATGTTCCCTTTCATTCGGAGACTTGTACTTATTTGGAATTGTTTGACAGTTTTATATGCAAACGTAACATTAAAAAGGAGAACTATAAGGTGAGTGCTTTTCACTCACCTCATAGTTCTAGCCGACCTGTGACAATGAGACAGTCACAGGTCGGCTCAAGGTATTCCTGACTGGTGAGGAAGCCTGTCAATCATCCAATCGGCCAATCAGCGGGAGAAGAGGTCAGAAGGGAGCAGATGACTGAGGACTTGGAGGAGTTCGCGGCCATCTTGTTTAATTGAAGACGCGATGGAGGTCCTGTGTGCGGCGGTTTCGGGTCCCTGAAGATGGCGGACGCGGCACAGGTACTCGTTTTTTGTATCGGAGTATTTGCACGAGTACCCATGCAAATACTCGGTGTCGCCGATATCGGTGCATCCCTAATTTTAATATATGTGAATCCAGTGTAGAGATTTCAGTTTTTGCTGTCACACATAACTGTAGCCCTTATGAAGCCAAGCAAGGAAGCCCCATAGCATAGTACAGTTGATTTCTCTCTAATGTAAAATAAATTAAGAATGCAATGATTAGACCCCAACCATTATGGTCACAGCAGGTCAGCGGTGCTGAGGATTGTAGAGCAGAGATTCTGCTGCCAGAACTAAAGAGATATATAAGACGCTAATAAGAAAATCAACTCATTGGTATCCATCCAATGTTACAATATATCTGGCAGGGATATATAAAGAGCAGGGAGGCAAAAAATGTTTCATGCAACTGTTTAAAGGAGAACTATGGGGTCAGTGTTTTTCCCCATAGTTCTCCTTAGGGTAACGGGAGGACACAAACTAGCGTCCTCCCGTTACCCTAAGCTCAGTATACCGCGAGCTACAGCTCGCGGTATACTGAGACGCCACAGCCGGAGCGGATCCCGACGTAGATGACGGGATCCGCCCAGCTCCGTGAGTGACAGCTGGCTCTGCCTATCTAGAGGCAGAGCCAGCTGTACCCGCCCCCTCCCCCGTCCGTTCCGCCAGTCAGCGCTGGCAGATCGGAGCGGGGAGAGGGGAATCCAGCCCCTCCCCCTGTCACGGCAGAGAGCCGTGACAGGATCGAGAGGTGAGCGAGCGCCGGTATGTGTTCGCTCACCTCCCGATCTACTGAGCCGACCTGTGACAGTCTCATTGTCACAGGTCTGCTAGAACTATGAGGCGAGTGGAAATCACTCATCTCATAGTTCTCCTTTAAGACAACGCTGACTTATCACTGGTTACTACAGGTCAATTGTAAAGCCAACAAATCTCCTCCATATAAAATGTTTGCTAAACCCTCTGTAGATTGCCTAAAACAGAGATAGGCTGTTCTCAACTCCCATCATGCACTCACTTCTGGGATTCATGCCTGTAGCTTTGCAATGCCTGATGGGACTTGTAGTTACACCACAGATGGACAACAGAAATTTTCCTACCCCGGTTTAAAACGATTCCCCCTGCAGAACTTGTAAAGCATGGTTTCAAGTGTTGAAGAAACAATCCTAGTATGGGGTTACACCTACATGGCTACGCCCATTCTATAAACCAAGCTTTAATTCCCCACATCTGATTTCAGGGTCCTGTCGCCTTTTCACTATGAAAAAAAACACATCTATAAAAATGCTCAGGTTTCTCCTAGATTTTCACTTCGGTACAGGAGGTCAAGTAGCCAGATGTTACAGATTGAAAGTTACATTCCTAATGGTTACAATGTTTCACGAGTTCTCCTATTATGCTGGAAAATAAATTCTCCATGCATAATATTTAAAGATTTTGTTTGCTCATTTCTTCGGGCTTGTTCACACCAAATGCAGACCAGATCTGCATGAGTTTCTGCACATGCAGTGCACTGTGTTTTGACGCATTTTTGCCACGTTCCAGAACGTTTTTTTTTTTTTAAAACCTTTACTTTTTTAGCCTAAAATGGGCTTCAGTGCGTTCCAGTGTGTTTTTGATGCCTTTAGGTGTGTTCCAGAGCAGAAAATAGGGCATTGTGCAGTTTTTCCACATGCTCTGGATCTGACACCTTTTTTTCGAGTTCCCCCTTTAATTTTCTACAGCCGATTCTGCCATTAACTACTTGAAGTCCGCGGTGTTAAACCACCTTCCCATCCAAGCCATTTTTCAGCATTCAGCGCTGCGATACTTTGGCTGACATTTATTCCGTCATGCAAAGCTGTACTGAAATTATTTTATACCATTTTTTGGGGACGGATAGAGCTTTCTTTTGGTGGTATTTAATCACCACTGGGGGTTTTATTTTTTTACTATAGTAAGGAAAAATTACTGGGAAAAAAAAAAGAATATATATATATATAATCTGTTTCCCGTATATTAAATTATAAAACATTATTGCATGACAGGGGAAACCAGGCATCAGACACTTCCAGAACTTTGCTGGGTGCTGAAGATGTTTCAGCATAGCTCATAAAGACAGTGTAAATTGGAAGCAAAGTATATAGCCCTTTTCTTAGGAATTTCAATTCTGAGATTTAAGAAACTGAGTCACTTTAATAGTTTGTCATTGATCAAATCAAATGAAACAGATGAAAATGTGGGGGCGGGGACACAAAAAAACCAACACATCCACACTGTATTTTAAGGAGGAGCTCCACCCTTATCTAAAAGACAACAATGGCACCTTTAGAAATGGCAATGTACAGACACTTGTGCATAATTGCCAGCTTTTTATTCTTTGCACTCATTTTATTTCCCCATTCTTCTCACAAACACCATTGAATCGGTCCATCTCCAATCCATCTCTATTTCCTGTAATTCTGGACCTACCTCCTGTGACCTCATCTGCACGGGCAGTGTACAGCACAATCTGTCCGGCGTGACCGGGGTGTCTTCAGAAAATAATGGCACTGCCAGTGAGATCAGCAGTGGTGGCCGATACCATGAACGCGCGACCATCCGTGCGGTTTTGTTGACGATTGCCGTGCGCTCACAGATCGCCCAGGTGTGACCCTAGCCTGAGACTTTTGCAGTTTACAGATAACATTTCCTAAGGTCGGCACTGACAATGTAGCTTTCCCAAGATGCATCTGTGAGGTCGGCTACACCACCAGTGCCTCACTCAGCGACTAAGTGGAAAACCAGTAATTGTAAGTGAAAGCAAAAAATGTTCAATAAACGTGAGAGGACATATCAGCGTGCAGAGCTGAAGGCTGATATATTATTTTAGTGAAAGGGGTTAAAAGGTTTGCTTTTAAAACAAAACAAAAACCCAAAGTAAGTGAACATTCCCCAGCAAAGTATCATCATTGTTTTGTGAGTGCTGTGGAAAAAAAAAAGTTGCATCAGCAGAGTGGATATTATTTCCTAAAACTGCTTCAGCATGAACCATAAAAATGAACAATGAAAGGCGTTCAAGCACAGAAAAACGTGTTAATGGATTTTGATAACAGCAACAAAAAGAAAACCATCCACTGCATTCATTATTTCTGCTGCAATATATTTCAGTTAATTCTAAACAGGCCCAATTTAGCACAGTGCCACAGAGGACCGGAAAAACACCGTATCAGGAGCAACATACATACATACATACATACATACATACATACATTCATTACATACAGCGGTGCTCTGCAGTCATTTAAATTACCTCAAATCAGATGAAACAAAAGTTGAAAACAAACATAAAAAGGATAAATGTGATGGTTAAAAAAAAAAAAGTGACAGTACCAAGGCACTCCACTATGTTATTTATGATATAAAGGCCTCTGCGGAGAGAAACAGGTGCTCTCTTTATGTAGCCTATAATTACAGGAGGGTATTAATCGGCTGCTATGGGGTAACACAGACACTACTGCAAACATGGTCAAGGAATTTACTGACAATGTTGATAATAGGGCTGCAACTAAATGATTATATTCAGAATCGATTTGTTGACCGATAGTTTTTTTCCCCGATCAAATAAAAAAAAAAATGCCATCCTTAAATTTTAAATAAAATGCACATGCAGTGTTACAAACAAAAGTTTACTTCTGAATCTAACTGCATGCACAAATTTTTGCAAGCACTGCAACGCACCTCCCGCAACAAAATTTGTCAGGCGGAGACCGAAAATGACTTTTCCCACCTTTTATCAATTTTTTTATTTTAAATAATTGTATTGTAAGCACATGGCGCTTGAATAGCTACAGCCAGGGAATGACAGCTGCAAGTGGGAAGATTCCGCAGATGGCAGCTGAATCTAAATACAGCAGGTAGTGGCTGGTGCAATAGCTAGCCTGCTATTGGCCATTTCAAATTGCAATAGCCAATAGCAGGCTGGCTATTGCACCCGCCCACTGCATGCTGTGCCCTCCTCCAAGCGTGGAGGAGAGAGCTGGAGGATCCAACCAACTAATCGATAATGACAAAAGTTGACAACTATTCTCAATCGATTAGTTAGTTGCAGCCCTAATCATTTTAGTTCCCAGCTTGTTTTACTTTGTTTACATGGGCAAGATTGACCATGTGCCTATTTGGTCTACTTACTATAAGAGGTTACTCTTGATCTGACAATCTACTAATATATGGGCAAGCACATCATAGTGTATGCATGGATGGACACATTCCCATTACAATGCAAACCTTCCGCTGGATGTGGATGTAAGCAAAGTCAGAACACAGTACAGGCTGTAGAGAGAAGCTCTGATCTGAGGTGCATTATTATAACCGGGTAAGTAGCATATCATTTCAGTTTAACAGTTTTAACACTAGGGACTCTGAATAACAAGCATGGCTTTATGGAAATAAAACACAGCGTCACCCTATACAGGCATGCAGACCACTCTGGATCCTGATCAAGTCCTAAGCCACCTTCCTGTTTATTGAGAAAAGCTGACGATGCAGATTGAATGTCCAATGAGGAGGATTAACCAAAGGCAAGGTAGGTGCCCTGGAATCTGCAAGCTGCCTGGCTGTGCAGTATACTGGGAAGTAGGGCTGCAACAACTAATCGACATAATCGATTATAATCGATTATTGAAAAAGTTGTCAACTTTTTCAATAATCGATTAATCGGCTTCTGATCAGTTGGCCCTGTTCACGGCTCCACACACGCTGCGCGCCCCAAATACAAACTAGTAGTCCATCACTGGAGCCATTTTTAAAAATGTATTTGATTGTTTATCCGATTAACCGATTAATCGAACTCAATAATCGGCTAACTAATCGATTTTGAAAATAATCGTTAGCTGCAGCTCTACTGGGAAGTGTGTAGATCACAAGACAGACTTAACAGAATTATAAATACTTTGCAATGTGTACTTAACCTGTTCTCTGGAGTTAAGCCTAAATCAATGCCTGCATGACGTAGCCCATAAAACAAGTTTGAGAGCCTGCATAACTTTGATATTACAGGTTAGACGTTCCACTGGGGCAGCAACCAGCGTCCATGTTTAACATGTACCATAGCACTTTGTGAAACATGCCGGCAAAACATGAAAAATATATAGGGAATAAGTAATATACATTAAGAGACCAACTATAAAACAATTTCTAGACCACAGACCTGTACTCAGATGCATAATTGTTTACTAGAATACCAATGTATTTTTTGGCTTCATACTTACCTAGATACATTATTTATCAGTCAGCTATACAACATTAATAGTCATATTTATGCAGCTCGGGCGATAAAGTAACAAGAAATGATATTTTTGCTTTAGTGCAATGTACACAAGGATCCATAAATTGCATTAAAACGTTGTCTGTCACATGCATACATGCTCTTTCAGATAGACTACATGCAGTCTAATTAGCTGGTGCTCAATAAGTCCCCTGGAAGATAAAGATTTCTGGCAAGGCTTGAGTGTTCTAGTATGCTGGGAAGAAAGGCACACACAGAATCAGGTAGAATGGGAACTCTGCCTGCTGAATCAAAGCCTTTTACAGATGCAAGCCCTGACACGGTTAATTAGCCTCCCATCCTTCCAGAGTACCAGAGCCAACTGGATAATGCAGAATGATTGCTCTGCACTGTCAAAACCCAGCACATATTATTTAGAAAGCTCTGTAAGTGCATTAAAACAGAAGAAATCTAAATCCAACATGCCTAAATGTGTTCACATTCATACAAAGAATAATCACTGCAATCCCCAGGGCTGTTTGCAAGGTTATCCTTTGTGCTATAGATATGCATCCAGAATCTTGATCCAATTGTATTCTCGCTCTCCTTAACATTCCCTGTAGTGTATGACATACCCAGAATTGGAATCTCATTCACTCTGCTAACACTGACAGCAACAGAACTAGGTCCGACAAGGCAAACGCTGGCTCCACAGCTTCTACAGCAGAACTCAGTGTCTCTGATAAAAGCACGTCAAGGGAATTAAATTGACTGGTAAAGACTAGGAAATGCTCCATTTTCTGAGCGAATATACCGCTCGGGTATGTGGCGTTCCCTTATAAATGTAAGCTCCGTACACAAGGGCATTTTGTAACCTTAGGCTGTAAACGATCAGCAGAAGCCTTCACAAAAGCAGATCAAATGTTTAGAGAAGCTTTCTTGAAGACCTTAACGACACCCTGTTAGCCCACTGAAGTTTCTGAGTTTAAAGCCCCCATAGAGTAAATGAAATACTCGCATCTTTCAATTAGCGTGCAATAACAACTTCCATGAGTGTGGTGCTACAATTCTGATGGGAATCCAACACATCAGGAGAGACAGATCTGTAGGTCTTTCACTTGAGGTTAATTGCTATTGAGGTGCAGCAGTGTAAAAAGGTGCCCATACACTGCACGACTCTCGTACGAGAATCGCAGGAAATCCCGTGATCGTACGATAATCGTGCAGTCTATGGAAGGCGTGCGACCGTTTCTAATGTACGGTCGCACGACTTTTGTATATTGAGCATGTTGGAAAACCAGCCGAGAATCGTACGATTTTCGGCTGGTTTTTAACATGATCGAGTGACAACTGCCAAACGGGCCGGTGTGCGCACGCGCACACTGCCCTTTCAGCATTGCAGTCATCGGAAGACCTCCCCTCAGGGGGGCGGGCTTGCGATGATCGCAGGAACGATCTGCCTGTCCAAGATGGGCAGATCGTAAGTTTCTTTTTATTACTTTACAACCCTCGCAAGACAAAAGTCTAGCGAGGGTTGTAAAGTGTATGGGCACCTTTAACCTGACCGCTGATTTTGGGTGCATGTGTGGGGATACCTAAAGAGCATCACGGTGTGTGTGCAAAAACGAAACGCCATAGTGAACAAAAAAGTGCTTATTAACCAGTTGACATCCGCGGTGTTAAACCCCCTTCCCATCCAGGCCATTTTTCAGTATTCAGCACTGTGGTACTTTAACTGACATTTATTCCGTCATGCAGCGCTGTACTGAAATGAATTTTATACCCTTTTTTTGGGACAGATAGAGCTTTCTTTTGGTGGTATTTATTCACCACTAAAAAAAATGCAATAGGGTGCGTCAACTGGTCCATCTCCTAATAGCACTGTCAGAGCAGTGACCCCATAGCTTAAAAAAGGGCCAAGTCCGAGGTTTCAATTAGACAAACAAAGCCACAAAGCAAGCTACTTTGCAGTGCTGTCTGCTTAGCTAACCCATAGTGCTCTGGGACTCCTTTGCCATTTATTAAATGGTTATTTGTGAATTATAACACGTGTAGAGAAAAACGATAGCGTTAAATTGACCACAAATCTCCATAGTTTCCCTATTAAAAGGAAGTGCCGCCTGCATCAATAAGCATGTTTACCAAGCATTGGCAGTAGGGATGCACAGATACTTTGAGTACCAGTGCAGATACTTGGCATTTTCATGAGAACTACCAGGGTTGCAGCTGGGACCTGGCTCTGGCACTCCACCACTGTCCTGAAATCATTGCTCTGTATTGTTTTAGAAAAACTGTCACATGACAACAAAAATGTATAAGTACTCGGCAAGTACCAGTACTCGTACTCGCAAAACTAGTATCTGTGCATCACTTTATTTATATTTATAAAAACAAAATCGTACATTAAAACAGAGATGTACAAATCCCAGGATCTCCGTGTGCTCCTTACAAATGACAGCTGCCTCCTAATTTTTGCATTTTTCTCTAGTCTAGTCCTGGAGCTCAAAAGTATCGGTACATGTACTCGTACTCGTACCGAGTACTGTACTTGGTATCTGTGCAACCCTAATTGGCAGGCATCTTGAAAGCGCTTGAGGGCTTGTTCACACCAAGTGTGGCGCAGATGCAGGGCAGAGCAGTTACAGAACCCATCAAAAACGCATCCAATGTATTGCAAACTGTATTTTGGGCTCTAGTTCACACCACAGCGTTCAGTTCTAGAGCATGTGGAAAAACTGCAGCATGCCCCATTTTTTCTGCTCTGGAGTGCACCAAAACGAATGCAAACACAACAAAAAAGCATGCAAACGCCCTTGATGCACTGAAAGCCAGCAAAACACACTGGACTGCATGTGCAGAAACTCATGCAGATCTGGTCCAGATTTGGTGTGAACAAGCCAAGAGCAGAGCAGTTAGAGAACGCATCAAAAATGCATCCAATGTATTCCCCCCCCCAAAAAACTTTAAATGGCCCAGAACGTGGCAAAACACACTGCACGTGCAGAAACTCGTGCAGATCTGGTGCACATTTGGTGTGAACAAGCCCTCAGGAGTGCTGAAAACTGTGCACTATTTTCTGGTCTTTGCTAGAGCTTTCTAAAAATTTGTTCACAGCTTTGCTCACATTAGACCTGCCAAATGATTTTTAATTCCACTTAGCTACTCTTGTGATTTGCATAACTTTTCTACTATGAAGCACCCTCTTTCTAGAAAATGTTTCCCTAACTGCTAACCTAGCTTTTAGGACTGCTCATCTGCTAGCTGGGCCTAAGTGATGGTGCTGATTCATTGCTCAATGAGAAGCCTGGAGATAGAAAGGTGACAAAGAAACTGTTTCTCTGAATCAGGAAATAAGTTAACTTTCCAGCTGTGCCACATGGCAGATGTACATAAATCACAAGACTAGCTGTGCAGAATTATAATCTCATTGGCACATGCTGGCTAGAGGATGTAAATATGAAATATGTATCTGCAATAAATCACATTTAGCTGACAATAAAAGCAAGTTTTTTTTCAAATCCTATTCTTAATAACATAAAATACATAGAAAGCCACTGAATTCCTATTAAAATCTTTATTAAAACACTCCCAGACTGGAGCTGTAAGGCTTTTATAATGCTATGTAAATGCCCGCTCAAGGTCATGCTCCTTAGTGTTTACAAACCAAGATTATCAAATGCCAAAGTGTACAGGGCTCAGCAGAGAAAGCTATCTACTATTCATGGCATGTATATACAGGTGCTTATCCAGTCAAAGGATCAATCAAAAGAAACTGATCCAAAATCATTCCAGTTACCTTCCTAAATTGGTAAATGGAACACTAAGCAAACACAGCTAAAAAGAACCCCATGAAGAATTTTACACTCTACGCTTACTAAAAATCATGATGGTACAAGGTTTTACTTTATAAAATTCTCTGTTTCACATATAAAGTATAAATAAAGACAGCCTGCAGCCCCTGGGAATGTAACACAGAAGACTATACCTTCAGCTATAACCTTTAGCACCACCTACTGGTGAAAACATCTACTGCGCTATGCTGTGGTTATAATAATCATAGCATCTCATAATAAACCTGGGGTTTGATTTACTGAGAGTAGAAATTGTTCTCTAGCAAAGTAAATCTTCAAAATGAATATTGGCAAAGAAAGTCAACCTTCCTTAAAATATCCAATCATGACAACAAAAATCAATTTTTTTACTTTCATCACGCAAGTCTTTCCTACTTGTTCACATCATGCCTGTAGATTGTATGTTTGCATTTTTCTGCACACCACAGGTGTGAACAAGCCCTTACTAATTAATAAGCCAACCCCACTGTGTCTGAACATTTTGACAGCAGCTCAAAGTGAAAATTTACATCCAATTTTAAAAAATGTGTGAACATGCAGGTTTTTTTTATTTCAGAAGATACATTCTATATTACTTCTGCAATAAAAGATTCTTACCTAGCTGTTCACAATCTTCCTGACTATGTACACTGAGTGGCGGCCTGTTTCGTCAGTGAACCCCTACACTAAACGTCTGACATGATTTCATGGATCAGTTTAAATATATTTCAGACAAATCAGCATAGCTGGAAAGATTTGTTAAACCAACATGCTTCAGGATCCCATGCACAGTATATGTATTGCACAGAAGGCTCCCGCCATCACTCAGACAATACGCTCCACTCCTTTTGGGCCACTTCAACTTACAAAGGGTTAAGCCAAAATATGTGCACAGACAAAAAGGCAGCTTTGTACTGCCTAATTCCTGCACATGGCACCCGTACAAGATCACTGTATTAAACTAGCCAGCTTTATAATTCTCTACTGGATGCGGGGGTCCTGTGGCAAGGCACTTTCTAAACCCAGAAGGAATGCTGGCAGGCAGAATGACAGCGGTGCCAATCATGTCTTAGATAAAAATAAAACTACAGTAGCTTAAACACAAAGAGTTAATTGCTTAGAGAGCATTTCTAAGAAGGTGATTTCATTTCACGTTTGAGTTCCCGTGCTTTTTTTTTCTCTACACAGCAAAAATAATTATATATACACACACACATATACATATACATATACACACACACACACATATATGTATATATGTATATGTAATTTGCACAGCTCTATGAATTCACAAGGCTTTGGCTGTACACTGAACATTTACAGTGATGTGTCAAACGTTCCTATACAGACAATGGCATTTTGAAAACATGTATTATTACCTTACCATTACATTTATAAACAAAGAGAAAATTGGAAGCGGCTGTAAGAATGAACATGCTCCAAACACCATGTAGGTCGATGCCGATTTGACAGGTTCGCTTACAAAAAAAACTCCACGTTGCCACTTACTGGTTAGGAATACCCAGCACAGAGGAATGCCCTAGCAAAGTAAGGCATCTACTATTAGGTTACTGTGGCTCTGAATTGCATTGTGGGAATCACATGATGAAGGCAGCCCTCCGCTTTAACTTAATGCGGTCAGCTTAGTCATAGTGGCTTCCAAGGAACCATGTGTCAACCGACTGAGAATGTCACGCCTCAATCAGTAGTTGGCGTGTGCCTTCTATTACCACCCATTAGATGCTCACCCAACCAGAGGAGGGCAAAGACTGATGGGTCATGGAATTTATCTCTGTGGCTGTTATGACAGCAGCCTTCAATCTCCTTTGCTCCACTAGAATAATTCCATGCAGATCTGTCTAATCTACTAAAGCTGGTCATACACCATGTGTTATTCCTGTAGGCTGAACAAGAAAAGAAAAAAAAAATACTTGATTGTCTATTCCCCCCACCAGGCTGTTGTATTCTGAAGGGTGAGTTTCACTGTTCAGCCGAGAATCTTCTACCCGCCTCGTTTGATTTTCAGATTGAAGGAGGTCGGGTGGGAGGCTGCCAACAGAGCCACCCCGGAGCAAATTTTGTCCGGTTCTTGATGAACCAAAATTTGCTCCGTGTATAGCCGGGTTAAGAACCAGGTATACCTCATCCATGATCTACACAACTATCTGCAGACTGGACGGGTGGGCATATATATGGGGCATACAAAAAAAAAAAAAAGAAAAACCTCTTACTTGGTTCTTCAAGTCAATTCACTCAGAAAAAACACATGTACGTGAAAAATGTGCTCTCTCCTCAAAAAATAAAGAAAGGTTTTTGTAAACAAGAAGTCACGTAATAGTGGTCAATGGCAATCATTAACCAAGGCACCAGGGAAAGCAAGTATCAACAGCAAAAGAGCCTGTTACGTTACTGAATGACTTGAAACATCTCATTTTAGACCAGCAATGCTTGTGCATCACACAACCAATTACAACATGTCCGATCCATAGAGATAAAGGGTCTTTATAATCACGTAGGAAAGGCCACCTACCTGCCAAAGGAATGCAGACTGCTGAGCTGTGTGCGCTGGGTGTAGATCACCTTTCGTTTGGACAACCCTTAGAAGAGAACATCTAGATCAAATCAGACTTCCGCAAATGTCAAACTTGCTGTGTTTGCAGAAGACATAAAACAAAGATAAACTGCTAGTTATGAGTAGACTCGCCTGTCACAAGCCTGTAAAGCAAACCAGTTCCACAGTAACCTCCAGCATAAATTGCACCCCAGCGCAGCTACAAGTAGAAAATGTCATCCACTCTTCTCTTTCACCTAAATGGTCTTCAAGAATCAGCAAAGATAAAATGCAAGCTGCCCACTACCTTGTATAAAAAGAGCAAATGTTAACATTTACGAATCACTAAATCTTTTTAATGAACAACTCCTGTCAAACACATACAGGAACGGTCCCCATCTATTAAAAGACCTATAACATTCATTTACATATGTATATGAACTACTCATCTCTATACTTGTTCCAAGTTAGCGACAACACTGAAGATAAAGCTTCAGAATAACAGCCAGGGAACTAGCACTTTAAAAAGAAGAGTTCAGCAATGGCAACCATTATTACACTTATGATAGAGTCACTTTAATGGCTTTAATACTTAACTAAAAGGGAAACAATTCTGGCACCAGTATAGTCTACAAGTGCGTTAGTTAAGGCAGGTCCTAGAGACCCAATAGCAAGTTAGAGGTAATCTGCTAAAGTGAGGAAAATGCCCCACTGGAAGATTTTACCTTACCCCTTGTCCTGGGGACAATTCAAACAGTCTGGATTCTCCTTGCTTTCTTTCTCGGTGACAATAGTAACACCAGTACAGATAAAAGGGGTAAATTTCATCAATAGGCATAAAAGCAATAAAAACATGACAGATGGTTTGCCTGGAGATACACTTTAATATAGGATTCCCAGGCTTCCCCAACTAAAAGAAAAATATATTTATTTATTTTTAATAGCTGTGGGGCCCGGTTAACACAAGGCCTGTCTGCAAAGCCCAGTATTAGTTCCTGATCTGCTGCTAACCTGGAGGTGCTCAGGATTTATTCAGCCTAATCTGCATCCCGAATCCTCCAGCAGTGGTCCCCAAGCTCACAGAGAGCAAGGAGGGGTAAGCCAAATCGGGAGGGGAGAGCAATGCTACACGGCCAGCAAAAAGCAGCTCTGCAGTGCGTCCCACAAAAGGGCCAAATAAGAATATAATAGTTTCAGTACTAGGACATAAAAGTGCCCGAGTTATATGAACAATGTTGATAAGAGCCAGAGAGGTGATAGTTTCCCAGATGGATATCTGCTGTCCATCGAGGAGACTCCACGAGGTCTACAGGTACTAAAACTACCCAACGGCCTAGAATCTGTTGAGGGTTATCCAATCCATCTTGCCGTATTGCTGAATTTCTCTTCAAAGACAAACATACAATCTGAGTCATCTTACATCATAGGACATATGGGATAGACAATACTCTGTGACAATGATCCTCCCACCAGGCATTAGGAGAGCTGTATTTTTGCATGCACCGATTAACTGTAAAGAAATGATTAATCTTCTAAATAGCACAACTCTAACCTGTGGAAAGGTCTCATTAAGAAGGAATGCCATTTTACATATAATAATCCTTAGGAATGCAATTCGCAAATAAACATCAGCGAGTGAATAAACAATTGCAGCAGCATAAATATGCCAATCCTCTGATTATGGAGTGCTGCGCAGTGAGCCATAAACATGCCTGTAAGACGAAGTACATCGATATTAGAATTTGATAATTAGGGATGCAAAGGAAGTCTCTAAGCAGCTCACCAAGTACAGGCATTTTTACATCCAGCATAGTAAGCCGAGTGCAGGAAGTGTGTGGAAATCGCTAAAAATAAACCGTATTTAGGAGCTAAACTATAGGAAAGGAAGTCATTAACAAACTGAAAAAATAAAAAGCAGAATGCTCATTCTGGGAGAAAGCACTACCTTAAAGGGACACTACACTCAGGGAGTTAAATCTTAAAATGTATTCAAGTACCTAAAATAGACAAAAATGTATCTTATTTACACTCGGCTGTAGATTCTCAAATCATCTCTGAATTCATGCTGACACTGTCCTTCCTTCTGGAGGGTGGCTACTTTTGTTCCCCATGGTTCCTGTGTGTGTTGTAAAGTAGTCACCGGTCAGCTCAGGAGGTCGGGAAGTGAGCGAACACACTCACTTCACGATCTTGTCACGGCACAGAGCCGTGACAGGGGAGGGACTGGATTCCCCCCTCCGATCCCCCAGCGCTGACTGGCGGAGCGGACGGGGGAGGGTACAGCTGGCTCTGCCTCTAGATAGGCAGAGCCAGCTGTCACTCACGCAGCTGGGCGGATCCGGTCATAATTGTCAAGATCCGTTTCAGCTGCAGCATCTCAGTATACCGCAAGCTGTAGCTCGCGGTATACTGTGCTTAGGGTAACAGGAGGATGCTAGTTTGTGTCCTTCCATTACCCTTAGGAGAACTATGGGGAAAAGCCCAACCCCATATTTCTCCTTTAAGGTGCTTGAGTGCATTTTAGTGTCACTTTAAGGTGGGGATCAATACAAGATTTGCTATGTTTCAGGAAATGTCTTAAAAATGTTGTTTATGCCCAAGCAGTACCCTGGGCACAGGATTTTGAGCACCCATCTCTGCCAAAAGGCACAGCAACGTCAGTCATCCCTGCCTGCTGGGAGGATTTTCATTTTGGGCAAATGGTTTGCTAAAAATGGCCCTTTAAAGCCATTTGTGTTGGGTTGCCTGTCACAAAAGCCGACTTTCCGCTTGCCAAGAAAGGTCCGCTTTATTGATAAACCTACCCAGAGTTATCAACTCTTTTTTGCCTTCAAGTAAAAATTCCCTGTTGCTTTCTCAACTGAGAAAGATGTCTGTCAGAACATTTATCTGAAAATTGCAGAATCAGCAGCTCATGCACTTTACTGTCACATCATAATCCAACACTGTCCTTCTTGAACATTTCTGCTGAATTTTTAAGCAGTCGTCACTGAACTGTGTTGGAGCTGCATTAAAAGTCTGTCATTCATCACTGTATTTAGTCAGTCTTCCCAATGAAGCAGATTTAATGTTAGTTTTCCATCTCCATATTTTCAAAGTTGCTTCAGACTTTTCCGTTGACAAACATAAGCTGTCAGTGGAGGAAATGCACCCTGCTGACAAGCATCAGGCTTGACAAAATTTGCTATAGCGAAAACTATACAGAGAGCTTTGTTATGTTTTCCTAGATTTCATTAAGTTGCCAAACTTTTTCTACAGCTACTCCTGACCACTCAGGGGGCTATTTACATAGAACATATTACAGTTACCAGTTATTTTAATTACAAGAGTGCTTTAGATTGCATCCAACTGACACTGTGTGTGTCCCCGACCTCAATAATGTCAGGATCACGGAAAGTTTAAAACTACCTGCTGCTGCTGGAAGAAGTCTTCTGTACTTCCGTTTGCTGGGCTAACACGTAGACTTCACTGGACCTTCATCAACGAACGTATCTCTGCTAGACTGGAAGACAAGGTCACACGTTTCTAACAAACATGGCATCCATGGACCCTATATCTGCAATCACAATCATTCGACAGTCACCTTCTAATGCTTTAGAACCCTGCATCAGGCCTTGGACATCTTCCACCAATATCCGGGAACGAACCGAGTCTGGTATGTTCTCTCCTCTTTCTTCCTGACTTCTCTCTCTTTCTCTAACCTATTTTCTTATCTAATTTTTACTATTCCCCTAAACTTGCCTTTTCTTAGTCCTAGATTGTAATTTTTGTGGACGTTTTCTATGTTTTTACACAGCACATGAGATCCACTTGCAACAAAGCGATATACTAATGTTCTGCTAATTCATTGTGGTCATGTTGCTTTACTGTAACCCCTGTACTTTTAATGGCCTGCATTGCGACCTGGACCTTTCGGGTCTAAGGGCCTGTTCACACGACGTCCGTTTTGTGTGCTGACCGGCTCCGTACGCTGCTGCACTCAAAATGCACCCCAAAGTATCCCTATGTGTTTTATGGGCTCCAGTTCTCACGTGCGCAGTCCGTTCAGCTTACGACAGAAAAAATACTGCATGTCACATTTTGTCCGGTTCGGAAACGGTCCGGAAACGCACGAACACGCACGAAACGCAACGAAAACGGAACGGAAACGCAACGCAATGCAGCTAAGGGGGAAAAAAAGAAAAAATTGTATTCTTGCTCCACTTATTATGATATCATCAACGTTGACAAAAAATTAACTGTCAGCATCGGGACCGAAAAGGCATCAGAAACGTGTCAAAAACACACTGCATCAGCAGCTCCATGTCTGCTGATCAGCACCTGATCGGGACCTGATCTCAAGTGAACAGGCCCTAAGGGACTACACTTTAAGTGCACCACCACTTAAACAAACCTGACAATTGTGCTGTATTTGGTTTTATGCGGTTACCTTGGTCTGTTCGCAATTATTACTTTGATTGGTATATTTTTGCGTTAAATGACGTTTCCTTAAGTGTATTGCACTGAAAAACAATTTTTTTTAAAGTATGTTTAAAAGAAAAGAAAAAAAAAACACTACCTGTTGCCGCTGTATGCCAAATAACCAAAAAGAAACACAGAACTGCATGCAAAAATACAGACCAGGGAAGAACTTGAGCACCATTTTCATGGAAAAACAACCCTTGCCACTAGTCAACTCCATTTGTGTAGCCAAATGAACAGCTTGGGGTGGAGGTGGGAGACAGTCTGCAAGTAATGAGATACAATTCAAAAGAATGAGCATATACACAGCCTGGCCAGAAAAAAAGTCACCACCTGAATGTGGTTTTGTTATGATCTGGCGTTGCTTCAGTTGGTCAGGTCTAGGTTCAACAATGTTATGTGCCACAAAAATGAGATCAGCTGCCCATCCGAATATACTGAATGACCAGATTTTTATTCTCCGATGGCACAGGCATATTCCAAGATGACAATGCCAGGATTAATCAGGCTCGGATGTGAGAGAATGGTTCAGGGAGCTTACAACATCATTTTCACGTATGGATTGGCCACCACAGAGCCCAGACCTTAACCCCATTGAGAATCTTTGGGATGTGCTGGAGAATACTTTCGTGGTCCGACTCTCCCATCATCATTACAAAATCTTGGTGAAAAAAGTAATACAATGCAGGACGGGAAAAAATGTTGTGACATTGCATAAGCTTATTGGAACAATGCCATGGCGAATGCGTGCCATAATCAAACCTAAAGTCGGTAAAATGAAATATTACAGTGTGTTTTAGTATGGTATTTTTTTGGCCACGCAGTGTAAATGTAACCATTGCTATCTCTGTAGTATTAATGGTTACATTCATATGGTCATTACCTCAAGCTGTGATTTTTGGACATTCTTTTCTACCCCATTCTCAAAACAGCTGGTAAACTCGCACAGAACAAATTTACATGCAGCTAGAGGAATAAGCTATGCATTTTTATAAATTAGACCCCCAACTCTTACTGGTGCAATATATTTGTTTGGTGACAAAAGCAAAAAGCCCACTTTAAAAAGGAGAACTATGGGGTCAGTGTTTTTCCCCATAGTTCTCCTTAGGGTAACGGGAGGACACAAACTAGCGTCCTCCCGTTAACCTAAGCTCAGTATACCGCGAGCTACAGCTCGCGGTATACTGAGACGCCGCACCTGGAGCGGATCCCGACTTAGATGACGGGATCCGCCCAGCTGCGTGAGTGACAGCTGGCTCTGCCTACCTAGAGGCAGAGCCAGCTGTACCCGCCCCGTCCCCCGTCCGTTCCGCCAGTCAGCGCTGGCAGATCGGAGCGGGGAGAGGGGAATCCAGCCCCTCCCCCTGTCACGGCAGAGAGCCGTGACAGGATCGAGAGGTGAGCGAACGCCGGTATGTTTTCCCTCACCTCCCGATCTGAGCCGACCTGTGACAGTCTCATTGTCACAGGTCGGCTTAGAACTATGAGGGGAGTGGAAATCACTCATGTCATAGTTCTCCTTTAAGATTGTGCATCACAAATACTGCTCCTCCTGCCTTATAAGTCTTATGGAACAAGTGCTACTGCAAGTAATGTTTTGTCAAAAGTGCCATGAGAATGATAAGCACAAGCACTAAACTGGACAAAAATTGACAGGACTGTATTTAGATTTTAGTGTAAATTTGGCTGAGTAGGAGCTGTTTATGTATGCTGCCTGTCTACTACCCAATGATCTGTCTGTTATAAGCTACTGGAGACAAGACGAGAAGTCCAAATATTATTTGCAGTGCAAACAGAGCCGTCAAACAAGCATCCACTTTCACTTGTGCAAAGAGAGCTGGTCACAACCTGTGAAAAAGGCTGGGTTGCAGCAGACTTTAAGGCATTTCAGCGAACATGATCAGTATGGAGGATCTCATTACGCCGGCAGTTTCACCCTCCACAGAGTCCACAGCAATCTGAGGCTAGGAGATACTTAATTTGAATTCATGTATTAAAAACCATCAGTGTTGATTTAAAGCGTAGCTGTCAACTGATTGCCTGCAGGCCGGATGCAGCCCCCATGTGGATCTAATCCAATGCCCAACATAGTCAATGAGTCAAACCAAGCAGGAGAGGAAATCAATGGGAAATATGTGCAATACGGAGATGGAAAGGCAAGGAAGCATAAGATCATGGAGGTGTAGCAATAATAAAAAGGCAAACAAAGCTAATACGTCTGTTACACCAACATGCAAAAGGCTACATACTGATGCCAATGAAACAGGTCAAAGCATTTTTTTTTTCTTCCGTCTATCAATCTTTACCCCTAGCAAATGTGCCTTGCATTTTACATTACATATTATTATTATTATTGCAGAACACCAACTGCAGTGTGTTTAACAGGCAGCATTCTGTCCTCAGGAAGAAGCTATGAAAAAATAGGAAGCCCTGATGAGAATGTTGCAAATAGTGACAGTGAATAGTCCGCAGTGAAATGTGAACAGCTTAATGGACGCCAGCAAGTGGGGGTCAGAACCTAAGAATCGTACAAGCAGTCAAACTGCCAGGAAGGGCCACAGTGTGAACTCAGAGCCCACATTCTTCATATCAGGCACTAATTCTCGGTCCTGGTCTTATTTCCATTGAGCGTTTATTTGAAGTCGGCTTTACTAAATCAATTGCTCAGAAAAACCTCCTTGTAAACATGGCAATGATACTGCCACACCACGCCATAGCATGTGCACAAGCAGGGCCACTCCACCATAATAGTACATCCCCTATGAGGTCTAATGAGTTGGCTGCATTATATTTTCCTACAAGTGTCATGTGTTTGTCACGTTACCAACTAGCACCTCTACAAATAAGTATTTTGCTGTACTCCAAGTTCTCAAACAGGAAGCCAGATAATGTGTGAGACCTGATTTTTTTTTAGACGATTTTTTTTTAGACGATTTTTTTTCCAATTTTGAGAAGTTAATTATTTTCATGCAACAATAGGGGGATTGCCCGACTTCTGCTGCGCAATCGTTTATCAGCGCACATTGTGATGAACTTCACAGCAGCAATTTGCATACCCAAGCCAAAAATTAAAGAAAAATAATGCCGCCTGTCTTCCTGACCAATCAGTAAGCCGGAAGGTGGATCATGACGTGCCACCTGGCTTCCTCGTTGGTCAGGAAGCCAGGCTGCCTCGCAGTGTCTCTGGGCAGCATGAAGCCAGTTTCCTACCGACTAGGAAGCCGGAAGGCGCGTCATGACCCACCACCCAGGTTCCCGATTGGCCTGAAAGCCCGCTCCATGCTCCCTCGCGGCACTCTTGGTCAGAGGGAATCTCCTTCAGACCAGAATTTCTGGTATCGGGGTTAAGTATCAAAGCATTTGGGCGAGTACAAGTACCCGCCCAAATGCTCAGTATCAGCACCAATACCAGTATAGGTGCATCCCTACTGTGCCGTAAACATTTCACAGCATCAGCAGATGGCACTTTGTGCTGCATTACCACAATGGTGCAAGTGTACAGGGGCATCATACAGCTTGAAAAGGTCCCTTTAGCTGGCTGGCAGGGCTGAAGGCTAGGGAATCCAGGCAGGAGGAACCAAACACATACCTAGCCAAAATTCCTAATATAGAGAAAGTGAAGAAAAGTATTGTCTACAGCAAACAAATACCGGCCATCATTTCTTCAGTCTAGATTACAAAAATTAAACAACTAACTGGTTGAGTATAACCCCACAACAATCCTCTGCTCAGGAACAAAGGGATTCATTTACATTAACTTGACTTTCACAGTATCCACTTTGTTATCAGAACCAACATTCACAACAATAACGTGGCCCATTATGAACTGTGACAAAGGATCTCATGTTAAGGAACTGAAAGAAAGTGGCTCATATGTCAACGGCAAGCAAATACCAGCTGATAGTTTCCTAAACACACCATCCAGAAATCAATTACCTAATTACCTATTTTCACTAGCTTGCAGTTATTCTTCCTTATATTTAAAAGGTATTAAGGCACTTATTAGAAAATTGATAATGAACCGATTAAAAGAAAATACCATTATGTAATGCTAAAACTGTTAGAGTTAAATGGTTTGAGAAACTCAGACATGTCAGACCTCAGGGAACCATTCAGCAGCGCAGATAACAGAAGGGAAAGTATGTTCAATTTTTTTTTTTACAGGAATAGGTTGCCTAACCAATTTTACAATAGGGTTAGGCTCTCTAAGTAAATATTAAAGCCCATCTCTTTAAAAGAATCAAAAATCTACCCCCACATTGCAAGTGTTTTTTTGTCTAGGGAACTAGAGTAAAATGATTTTACTTACCTGTTCCACGCTCCTGCCGGCTCCCTCTGGCCTTCGAGACTGCTGGAGAGAAGGTGAGAAGAGGCGGTGTGGGGGCCATTCTAAGGACTGCTGATGTTATCTACATTAGATGTGAGGACACCATGGAACATTCCACCAGCAAGAGGGTGAAGCGGAGCACGCTGACCACTTGGGATCAGGTAAGTGCTTTACTCCAGTGCCCTGGGCATAAACGAGTACTTATCTCTTGCAGTGGGGCTGGTTTTTGGTTTGCCCAGAGATGGGCTTTGAAGAAGTGTATGTACAGGGGTGTGGAAATTTTTGAAGAAAACTACTTGTCCAAGGACTAAAGCAGGGGCCGAATCTACTTGTCCCTCATGACAATCTACTTGTCCTGATACAAAAAAAATAAATCTTAACCAAAACCGTATTTAGCAGTGCTAAGAAGTGCTTCTCATTGGTCAGTGCCGTCAGGTGACTGCGTTGACCAACGAGTGCTTGCAATTTGCGAGTGAAATTCAACATACATGGAACAGGTACAGATAGTACACCCGTACTGGTGGAGAGGAAGGACCGGTCGCCGAAAGGTAAGTATAGTGGGAGGGAGATTTGTGCGGGTAATTCAATTTTCCCAAATTTACTTGGGAAAGTGAATATACCCTTTAAAGTTGGTGCAGACTTGGGGATTCCCGGGACGTGCGATCGTGTGCGGTGGCATACAGCGGTTGCATCCACATGTATGGGGTTACATCTGGGTGGCAATCGCTGAAAAAAAAAGGTTGATGTACCTATTTTCAAGACATGCACCGCGCAGTGTTTTCAACCGTGATCGTGTGAGATCGCCCGGGTGGTATTGCAGCAGGAAAACACGCAATCTGCCTGGCACGACTGGGGTGCCATTAGAAAATAATGGCACTGACCGTACGATCGGCGGGGGTGTGCGATTCCGTGACAACTCAGCCATCCGCTCGGTTTCGTGCACGATGACCGGGCAGTCACAGATCGCACACCACCGCCGATCGCGCTGGCAGTGCCATTATTTCCTATTGGCACCCCAGTCGTGCCAGGCAGATTGCGGTGTTTTCCTGCTGCAATACCGCCCTGCCCGTGTTTATTCGCATGCAGTTGGGGCAGCGGGGCTTGTTTTTGTTTAGTTAAATTTTTAACTATTATTTATTACTTTTTTTTTTAAACTTAACTGTAGTGCTATCACACAGTGATAGCTTTTGGAGGTGACAGGTTCTCTTTATTGACCGTCACCTCCAACACAGGAGTCCTAGCACAGTACTGTGCTAGAACTCCTGTGACATGAACGAGCATCGGCCGACAGAGGCTGAAAGAGGTGACAGAGCCTGTCACTGCTCCATCACTACTCCACGCCCCCCAGCTCCGGCCTCGCCCCCTGCTTTCAGCGCTCTGGCCCCTCCCCCCGCTCTCGGCGCTCATTTAAAAAAAGTAAAACCAGCCCTGATACTTGTCTGTAGCAGGGCTAAAACAGTGAAAAAACCACTTGCCCGGCACTACATGTCCCAGGCGTCGGGCGATACGAATTCCACACCCCTGATGTATAACCAAAACTTTTTCACAGAGTAGAGAGAAAAAAAAAGGAAGTTTTTATTGCTCTGTATAGGTAGATAATATCAGTAGATAGATGTCACCAGCACACCAAAAATATTGCAATCCAATGTGCTTGTTTATTCAAAATGTCATGGCATCAGAACTATCGCTTTCGGGTCCGCGCAGGGTACCCTTCATCAGGCTCAGCAATGCTGACCAGACAAGAAAAATACTGCATGTCATTTTTTTCTGGTCTGGAATGCACTGGAACTGCAGGGCAGGTTCACACCATTTTCCAGACCAGATCTGGTCTGGATAATAATGTGAACCTGCCCTCAAGGTTTTGAACAGTACAATCAAACCACTCCAGATCACAATAAATAAAACCACAATTTATTTACACCTATGTAAATAGAGACATGATTCATACAGTAGTCACTAGTTATATCTCAGGCAAAAAACTTACATTTTAGACATTTTTAGAAATGTGTCAAATATACTGTTATTAATGGGTCAGTCTATGGTTGATGTGGTCAATTACATAACTGTCTGTAGTTTCATATTCTACCTGACCTAATGTAGGTTACAAAATACAATGTGGACAATAGTATTTTTCTTCACCTCCAGTTTGCATACATCTCCTGCCTGTTGTAGACTGTTATTCTCATGTGAGAGTCAGCAAGCAAATACACCAAAAGAGACTAAATCCATACAAAGAAGAAAAAACATATCAGACTTGAGTCTGATCTTTAGTGGTGACCTCAGCAGCCGTTGCAACATGCCTCATATACAAACAGGAAGTATTTGGCCTGCAAATGACCTCCTCCCCTCCCATTCATGAAATGGGAACCTATAAATTTACATGTGACAGCAATACAGAACGCAACACCACTTGTCCCATTCAACCACTATTGGCCCACAGTTTTAATGCCCCTAGAAGTCGAAGATCCTCGTTTTATAACTTCACTTTGGTGGTTAGAACGCTTGCTTTGCTGCACTAAGGTCCAGCAGTCATTTAGGTTTGGTGGCACTTCTCCCACATAAATGTATCTCTAAAAGCCAAAGAAACATTATTACCTGCTACTTGTCCTGAAAATAAATCAGAGTTATACTATGTGATTACAGATACAGGATAAGGTTACAGATAAAAGTCCTATGGTGAACCAATTCAAGTGATATTAAACCTTCCATTATTTTTTTCTTTTTAAGTTTGGAAGGGTCATAATTGCATGAAATCGCTATCCTTTTTTAAAGTTTTTTTCATTCCTCTTTATCTAGCTAATCCCCAAACTTGTCGCCCACCCCTGCCTGTTGCAGGGGTCCCCCATCAGCTAGCCAGCTGCTTAAAAGACACCTGTGCATGAGCGTTCTCGGCTGTGCCCGCAACTAGCTGTGTGCGTTTATAGACACAGACACACAGTGCAACATGCCACACCCCTCCTCTCCACCCAACTGATTGACAGCAGGAGCCAGTCGCTCCTCTGCCCTCAGTACCCTTCCACACAACCAGCAAGTTTTGGAACGGAAGATGTCTTCACCAACCCGGCGGTGGTGAGAGGTGACCTCATAGTTCGAGCCAACGTGTGACAATGGAATTGTCACAGGTCGGCTCAATAGACCGGGAAGTGAGCGAACACATAGCGTCGCTCGCTCACTTCTCGATCCTGAGCCTGCAGGGATCCCCCCCCTCCCCGCTCCGATCCTCCAACGCTGCCTGGCGGAACAGACGGGGGAGGGTACACAGCTGGCTCTGCCTCCAGATAGGCAGAGCCAGCTGCCAATCACGCAGCTGGGTGGATCTCGACAGTAATGTTGTGATCCGTCCCGGCTGCAGCGGTCTCAGTATACCGCGAGCTGTAGCTCGCGGTATACTGAGCTTTGGGTCACGGGAGGACGCTAGTTTGTGTCCTCCCGTTACACTAAGACCCCGTTCACATTCAGCGATTTATCTCGCGGTAATTCCCGCGATATCGCGGCAAATTACCGTGCGATATCGCGCTCCAATGCAATCCAATGGGGCAAAGGGTCCTGCTGTCGCGGGTCGTGTGTCGCTACAGCAGGACCCTTTTTGGAGCGGATTTAGCCGCGATTCAAGCTTGCTCAATGCAAGCTTGAACGCGCCATCGCACGGCAAATCTCACGATGTCGCGCGATTTGCATATCGCGCAGTGGGAACGGGGCCTTAGGAGAACTATGAGGAAAAGCACTGACCCCATAGTTCTCCTTTAATGCAGAGCATGCAGTAAGGTAAAAACACCTTGCCTTTACACTACATTAATATGGAATTCAGGAGCAGGCAGGATTTTTTATTATATTTTTTAGGAGTCAGCTTGATTGACAGCAACTAGAGAAAACCTCAAAACGTTGGGCACCAGTTGTCACTTTTTTAAGGAGCATTGGCTACCTGGCTCCTGGGATTGCCCAGCCCTGCCATAAATACTTGCAGGTACTGAAGAAATGTGGTCTCTTCTGAAGGGCACCCATCCTCTTACTTGGCAAAGCCCTCTCGATCCATGCCACAGCTCTGGTCACACAACCAGTCATATAGGACAATGCTTTGTTAGTATACGGGTGTAGGAGGAAGGAATGGTTATACAGGTTCTATTACACAAGGGGCTGTACTAAAACACTGTGGCTCTTATAATGTATTCAGAGACAACAAGCAACTTTGCAAATATAATCTTAGATCTGCCAATCATCACAAGACACTGTATATGTTCTATCCTTAGTCTGTACTGTACACAGTGTAAAGAGGAACATGTCGTCTTCAGACCAGCCCGGAGAACAAGGACGACATCGGGGATCCCTCTAGATATGCGACACCCCAAGCAAGGTTCAAAGTTTCAGATTCAGCTGTCAGTTGGTTTCTTAAAGCTGAACTCCAGGCAAACAACTAAAGATGGAATAGAAAATAAGAGCTTTCCAAACCGGATGTGTATTTCTCCATCCAGTCCAAAGATGTACACAGATGTGCTGCCACGCAACGCGCGGCTACATGCCGCGAAGCCCTGATTTAAAAAGGGTCATATCTGCACGGCAAAAAGGCTCATGCACCTTTTTGTGCAACGAGCGACCTGCGTTTTTTTTGCCCCCACAGAAACGCTGCTCGAAACTATATTGATTGCTAGCCGCGATTGGGGTGCCATTAGAGATTGTAAGCCCTCAGGGGCAGGGCCCTCCTTGTCATCTTGTCTTGAATTGGGATTGTAATGTCTTCCTTATATTGTAAAGCGCTGCGTAAACTGTTGGCGCTGTATAAATCCCGAATAATAATGGCACCACAAGCGCGGTTTGCGTATGTGCGCGTTTCTGCAATTGCGTGGATCGCCATGCAATCTCGGGTTGCTCAGATGTGAACCGGGCCTGAGTGATACACAAATAAGATACATTTTTGTTAATAGTTGGAGGTACTTGAATGCATTTTTAGGATTTAACTCCTGAGTTTAGTGTCACTTTATTGATGTTTAACCCCTTCGTGACTGACGACGTACAGTGTACGTCGCCAGCATCGGGGCTGTTTAAACAGACTCCCGGCGACTTTTGCCGCCGGGACTCTGTTTAAACTTGTAGAGCCGACTGTCGGCTTTACAACAGAAGCGATCCTGGCGACTTACCTGTCGCCAGATCGCTTCTGATTAAGTCATTTTCAGGCCTAAAATGTGGAATATAACATGGGTGCAAAAAATGAAAAAAGGGCCTCAGTCATGAAGGGGTTAAAGGATTATAAAGCTGCATTAGTTTGCATCTTTTATATCTGCCTGGAGTTCAGCTTTAACATCTGAACCTGAAACAAAACATTTGGATGCAATTTTTAGTGATTTGCGTAATAAGAAACCATGGAAAACTATAGCAATTTATATGCTCTAAAAGGGCAATGACCATAGATACACACACAATAAAATTCTAAATCTGAACAGATCATCAAATTGGCTTTCCTGTTGTGAAATAAAACGACAACCCTGGTGCACAGGGAAGCCCTGTAATCTCATACAAGAACAATAAACTGAGCATTGTGTCCGCTTCCTGTCACCATCTAACATACATAACCCAAGCCAAAAAAAAAAAGGACACACAGACGGCACCACTACATAATGTAAACAAAGATGGCAGCAATGACAAGTACAGTCATGGTCTGTAAGCACCTCTCCTCTACAGAAACGAATCCTTTATCCTTGCTCTGTTCTAAGTATACAAAACCAGTTAAACACAATAAAAAAAACGGTCATCATGAGGACTGCATGTGATTTGTGATTATTTACATAACATTGTTAACACAAGAATGCAAATAAACCATTAGTAGGCCTCTCTCAGGCGTTTTAATAACCAACTTCTGAATCCGCCTTACCCTAAAGCCTATGACACCCGTGTAAACAAGAACTATGATCTCAAACTCAAAGAGTGAAATGTAAAACTTTTGGCAGGTAATATAATATGCCATAAATAAATCACAATAGGGTTTCACCAACTCTTGCCCTTTCACAGAACACAAGCTGAGGATCAGATCAGTCAACATGCACAGCATTACCGGATGAAGTATCAGGTTCTTTATGAATCTGCTCGAGTGATACATCCCAGCCTGGCCATACTCTGACAGATCTTGCTCCTTTTCTCCAGATCTTCACAATACAACAGACCAGAAATCCCTTCCATGTGGTTTACACAAAAGACATCTGTGGTTTTATTTTTATTTTGTTATTCCTTGTTCTAGTTTAGTGAAATGTTAAAGAATAAGGATGCTTGTACTTT
>NW_017306555.1:1107378-1108218 GCF_000935625.1 Nanorana parkeri
AAACTAAAATTGATTTTGGAAAATTCTCTCGACTTTCTAATCGTTAATGCAGTGAAATCGATGATTGCTTTGAACCGCAGTGATGTAAAAATTGAAAGGAGCGTGTTGGAGAAATTTTCTCGATCAAACAAAATTCTAACAGCGAATGTGGTTTACATTTGTTAAAGTCCATTGCTTACAAAATCGAATGTTGAATAAAAACAAAAATAAAAACAACCGCCAAGTGTTGATGGTATTATTGAACGTTCCGATGGGATTTTTTGTACGAACATTCAAAATCTTGTATATACACCCAACTTTAACGTTATCAGATGCCCAGGGACTCCATGTTTGTTTACATCCAGCACCAAAGCCCTCTCACTGACAGGCGCATCTGCATTAGAGCCCCATCAACAAAGGGATACGTCTACCGCCATCTCCCAGCCAGGAGAGGACTTTGGTGCTGGATATCGGTACCTGGGAGTACCTGACTCTTTCTGCCCCCTTGTGCTGACATCTGGCACCCCAATTCAGCATCTGTGCTGAATTGGGGTGCCATTCTAAAGGAATAGCGAAGCAAGGGCATGGGGCCAGTCTACGTGTAACCTGCCCCCCACCTAACCTATCCCAAAAGATACCTACCACCTACCAACCAAGTTTAATGGAATCATTAATAAAGTGACGGTCACAAAGACTGTCAGCTGGACATGTAACTCGGCAAATACTTTGTTTCAATCCGGATTTTTATTTGATATTCAGATCTGTCAGAATTTATCACAGAACGATCTAAATTTCCCTTATCGAACTATTCGGATGGCATTCTTTAATTACAAATTGACTTTTTATTGGGGGGGGGGGGGG
>NW_017306555.1:1108344-1110445 GCF_000935625.1 Nanorana parkeri
TTTAGTTCTGACACCTTGTGCTCTCCTGCTGCTCTTAATGACTCTCTCCACTCCACAACATGAAGTCACATGGCTGTACCTCTAATCCAACCACCAAAAAGAAATCTGATTGGCCAGGGCACAGTCACATGTCTGATTTAGTTTAGTTTTGGACGGAACAAAATTTTCATTTAACGTACATTCAGAAGCGTTCAAGTTTAAGTTCAGAAATCCGGATACATCGTACGAATACCCATTCATAATGAAATGTACATGTCTACTGTCGGTATGACCTCTCAGCCTCTATTCCAGCACCCGGGGCACCTCATGTCATCTGCAGAGGTGGCCCTTGGTGCACGCCCATTGATGGGACTATAATGGGGGACTATGAGGCCCCTGGGAATCAAGCACCAGCCAGCCGCCAAGATTGCCCATATTATAACCTGCCGTTGCCTTTCACACTCTCCAGGACAACCTGTCCACATAGGGCCCATGCACCTCACAGCTGTCAAGCAATGCAGCCCAATGCAATGACAAGCTGAAGTGCATTGGTTTCATGAGGCCCGGTCCACACCATTTCAATGCATTAGTATGCGTGGGTGAAAAAAACACGCAATTAAATGAAAACACGCTACAAACTGGTCACAGTGCGCAAATACAATTTTGCTTTTTTGCTGCGGAAAAAAGACACGTCAACACAGATCTTAAGTGCGCTGAACATGCCATAAACGCGACGCACGTGTTTGTGAATCCGGCTTTATCTACTGCAAGGATTTCTCAAACTTCTGGACAATCCCTACCCAAAAAAAAGCAGATTAACACAGGTTGACTCAAGTGGATTGACCAGGCGGTAAACGCAACGCACATGGTGTGAATCCGGCCTTCTCTGCCGCAAGGATGTCTCAGAGTTCTGTTCAATCACGGTCAAATAAACACGCACATCTACATACATCAACTGAAGCGGGATCAACATAACACGCATGGTGTGAATCCGGCCTATCAGTTCTTGACAATCCCTGCCAGAAAAAAACACACATCAACATATGTCAACACATGTGAACTCAGGTGCGTTTAACGCAACATACATGGCGTTAACCAGGCCTCCGGTACTGGACAATCCCTACCAAAACAAAAAAATACATCAACTCAGGTGCTAAACGCAACGTACATGACGTGAACCCAGCCTCCGGTTCTGGACTATCCCTACCAAAAATACACACATCAACATATGTCAATACACGTCAACTCAGGTGCGTTTAATGCAACAAACATGGCGTGAACCCGGCCTCCAGTTCTGGACAATCCCTACCAAAAAACAAAAATACACAGATCAACATATGTCAACACAGGTGTGTTTAACGCAACATACATGGCGTGAACCCGGCCTCTGGTTCTGGACAATCCCTACTAATGTTTATTACAGCTTAGGACTCAGGTGGCGTTACAATCTGTGGCTCACCTGCCGCTATCAGGCCCTGTACGCCACTGTCGAATTTTGTTGCGCTCTATTCGCCCGCCTTCGCTTTGGCGTAAAGAATAAATCGCAGTCGTGTGGTAACAATAACATAAAATCATTCCATGTATGACCAGCACCAGGGAGGACAATAGGGAATAAGGAGCACCTAAACACAGGCAGCCAAACATGAGCTGCTGCCATAGTGGCCCAGGCCTGTGGGAGAGCCCTCCCATTCCCTCACTGCCCCCACACTGCATGCACAGAGGGGGAGGAGGGGGCACTTACCTTCCCCGATGCTCTACACCATCAATATAGGTTTGTGTGGAGCCCGCAGAGAAAAGGAGCCGGGAGCGGGAGGGCGGCTGTGCCCGGGTCAGTGTGCACAGTGACCGGGGCTGTGTGGGAAGCTGCTCCCCTGGAGTTCTACTATCCTGAGGCCTACAGCGATGTCACAGTGAGCTGAGTGATGAATGGGGAGGGCCGGCTTTTCCCGGTGCCTGACTCTGTATGTGTGTGAGTGTGTGTGAGCAACCACCAATAGGCTCCTCCTCCCCCCCCTCCAATCGCCACTAACACCGCCCAGCTTCCAGCAAAGCGAACGCTGATTGGGAGACTCCAGGAAAAGGCCCCGCCCCGCAGAGGACGTACAGGGTGACGAAGGACACG
>NW_017306555.1:1110478-1122536 GCF_000935625.1 Nanorana parkeri
AGAAAGGGAGAAAGAGCCTGAGCCCAACATACGGGTCTGTGTGACGTCACGGCGCTAAGCTGCCGGGAGCTGTAGTGCTGAGCCGTGCTTTGTAGTCCACAATGGCTTTCCAGGGTTTTGTTCTCAGCACACACTGCTGGCAAAGCACACAGAACTTGCAGGATTGCCTTACTTTTTACTGTATATAAAACCCTGGAGAGCAGCAGATATGTAGAGCTGACCATAGACTTTAGATGGTGGGAGTTCACTGCCAAGTGGTCTATTTTACTACTATGATTATTTATTATTAAACGCACAAAATTGTGTCATTTGAATGTGCGTGTTCACATGGCGCAGAAAGACAATAAGACATCTATGGCGTAGCATAGGGTTCATGATGACAAGCGTTCCTGTCAGGCTGCGTCTAACCTGCATTGCCTGCAACTCAATAAGACCCTGTTCACACTACGCCATGCGGGAACACACGCAAACGCACATTTGTGCGCATTTTTTACAGTGCTTCGCCCATTCATTTCAATGGGTGAAGCACACATGACAATAGGCAGCAAAGTAACTGATGCAGCATTCAGCTGCGAGGGTCACATGTGCTTTTCCCTTGCGTTTGACGTGCGTTTGGTGTGCCGTTCACATGTAACACATGTTTTGAACCAATTGCGTCAAAGTGCACACTTTGGCCCGCGTTTGAACAACACGCAGGTGTGCACGGGGACTTAAACATAGATGGGAATGATGAAAACCGGGGCACACAGAATCTGGAGCAGTTGCCCATGGGAACCTACTATTTGTCATTTTGAAAGCCTAAAGGTGCCCATACACTTTACAACCATCGCAAGACCTTAGTCTTGCGATGGTTGTAAAGTCATTTAAAAAACGTACGATCTGCCCATCTTGGACAGGCAGATCGTACTTGCGATTACCTGAGGGGCGGGCTTCCGATGACTGCAATGCTGAACGGGCAGTGTGCGCATACAGGCCCATTCGGCATTTGTCTCCCGAGCACCGTTCAAACCAGCCGAAAATCGTAAGATTCTCGGCTGGTTTTCTAGCATGCTCCTTAGACAAAAGACGTGCGACCGTACAGTAGAAACGGTCGCACGTCTTCATTCACACTGCACGATTCTCGTACGATCGCGGGATTTCCCGCGATTCTCGTACGAGAATCGTGCAGTGTATGGGCACCTTTAGGGTCCTTTCACACAGGCGGTCCGATTGGGTCCACCGGTCAGTATTTCAGGTGGACCCGATCGGACTCCCAATGTAAGTCTATGGGCAGCCGCGTGTAAATGGATGCGCGACAGTTTACACCCGTTTACTCCTGACTCAGGCCAGTTCTGGAAAAACAAACGGATCAGAGATCCATTTTGCCGGTCCTGATGTGCAAGGTCGGGGGTAATCTGATGTGAATGGACACCTGTCTGTTTACATCCGATTCCCCAAAGACAGACATGGGGATCCGGTAATTGCAGTTTTTGATTGAGACAAAAAACTGGATAAACAAGGATGTCACAATGGTGACATCCGCTCTGTAATGCTGTGAGCAGGAGAGGATCCTACCATGGATCCTCTCCTGATCAGCCCGTGTGACAGGGGTCTAACCTCAAAAACTGAAGACAGAAGCTGATTGGCTACTACAGACATCCCAACCTGCAAAACCTTATTTCAGGGAGGTGCCTGTCTCATTTCAGGGAGGTGCCCTTTCTGTTTTTTTTTTGTTTTTTTTACAGTGGCTGTAAGAATATCAAATAAATAATAATGATAATAATAATAAATTATATATATCTCTCTATATATATAAATATTAGGGTTGCACAGATACCAAGTACAGTACTCGGTAATACTATGGGGAACTGCTCCAGATTCTATGTGCCCCAGTTTCTGTATCCAAACACTGGACAAGCACAGCCCATGTATGCTCCTTTAGGACCTATTCACACTCTGTCGTTCTAGTGCGTCCCCAACACACGAAAACAGCAAAGTGTTTATGAGCTGCCAATACCAAAGAAATAAACGGGCATGTGACATTTTTCTCAATACAACGCACCAGAATGCATGGAAGCGTGTTACCGTTTATTGTGGTGCGCTGCAGTGCATGTGCTTCACAGCTGCTTTGCCTAAGTGCATTGGGGAGCATTTAAAATGAATGGCACCTCAATGTGTCAATGCACAATGTGATAAAGTGTGCGTCACCGCATCGCATAAGTATGCTTTGACCCCTAAAGTCGATGGGATTTTGCCGACTCTCGCTTCAAAATCACATCAAACACAGAAAAACTACTCCCATCGATATAAGCCCCAAATATATAGCCACAAATGTTACAATGTATCTGGACAATTCCCTGTAAGATCACGACATGCATTACAATCTGATTGTTCAATCTTCTTTAGATATACCAACAACTATGTAGTGCAAGGGCCTGCCTGACTGGATACAAATTGATTGGTTAGATTTGTTAGTTCCTCAGATTAGTTTTGGTAATTCTAAAGTTGATTGTACAAAGATTGTACTTTCGGATTGTAAGGTGTACGATGGCTCTAAGTTACTGTATATAAAAAACTATGTAGCACTAGTGCATGCCTAACGCTACATAGTTGGTAAATATGAAGGTGGCCATATCTAAGAATTAGCAAATGCAAACAAGTAGTTGCCAGAAAGTGCACTTATTTTTTCTGCCCCCCCACAACCTCAACTTCTATGGGGCTCATCTACCACTGTCTCCTGGCTGGAGCCAATCCCTGGAGGTCACAGGCGCCGGATGTCGGCAAGTATACTGAGCATTTGTATCGCGATTTCCGCTCAAAAATCACTCAAACATGAAGTTCAATGTAGCTCTTCCAATGCATTTCAGTGGAGCTGTTCACATCTCGCAGCTCAATGTCGCCTGTTGCTTGCAGTTCAAGCTTGTCGCTTGAACATGACCTATTTTTCGGCGGAATACGTGCGATTTGGCCCAATAGACTTCAATGGTATAGCTCAATGTCGCACATTACAGGCGATTTTGCGTGACATTGCGCTACTGGAGTGTCACTTTTGCACAGACATATAAGCAGGAAACAGGAAGGGGAATTATGTCACAACAAGACAGCTTTTAATTGGATACAGCCCAAAGTAGCAGCTACGAAGGCCATACCAAAAGTAGCACTACGTAGCGCGACAATATGTGCACTGTAGCTCAATGTCCCTCAAAGTCGCTCAGCTCAAATCAACGCTGAAAAAAGTGTAAATGGGGTCTAAATCTATGATGGGGCAGGATGGGCTCTAAGATGTTATAAGCAGACAGAATAAGTGCACTTTCTTTGAAATTCTACACATTAAACAAAGAACACTCACTGTATTCTGTACCGAAACAATTAGTGGAAAATATAATCAGTCATTAATGTAAACAATCAATAATAAACATTCATATAATCGATCCGTAGTATGATCAGTTCTCTGGTTTTGTAGATAGGCAGCGCAGTGGCCAAATAAATGAGTGGGCTGCTGCTAATTGCGTGGCAGAGGCTTAGCGTTGTCAGCATACAACAGGAAGTGCTGTTTCTGGCAGGATCTCCAGACGATAAACTTTGCAATAGATTCACAAAAATAATTCACTTTGTAAAACTGAACACAATGAGATATGATGGCAAACATTGAGGGTTTGCAAACATGTGAAAAAGTAAGTACACCCCATGGAAATTGTTGCTATTTTTGACATATACCGTACATACAAGCAGGTAAATGCGGTCCACATTGCACTAGATGGTGCCTGCAAGTATAGAAATTTCCCCTGTGGACAGGGGTAGTCATACTGTAGATAGGCACACAGTTTTAAATTACCTTTAAGGAAGCAACAAACAAATTAATGCCCAGCTCCCTAACACACTTTAAGCAGTTACAGCAGGATTTTATTTTCTTTTAGAAAAAAGGTTTAAGCCAATAAGATTAAAAAAAACCCTGCCAATGCTATATGGTATGTCCCAACGCCTGTAACTGTCATTTGGTTGGTATGCATGTAAAAGTAGAGCAAGTATAACTAAAAGGCATGTGAAATGAAAATGGAATTCACATATTAAATACTATAATTAGTGGTATTAGGCCCACACACTTACCAGAATACAATGTTTTTCACTATTTCACCTTTAAAGCTGAACCCTAGGCAGATATAAAAATACAAATTAATGCAGCTCTGTAGTCATGAATACATAATTAAATGAATTTTTGAAATGCAAGCAGTGTAAGTGCCTAAACTTGACCTGGTATCAGCCTCCTGCAGTTCCTGTTGGGCAGAGCTGGAGTGTGAAAGGAAGAAACAGCACAAAAAAGCCAATCAGTTCATGTGCTGACAAGAAGCATGCTGATAGCAAGAGATAGAAGAGTGAAAGAGAGATAAGCCCATAACTGAGCAGCTTCTCCTTTTACTGTCCATTCACAGGCTGGGAGGGGTCCAGAATGACCTGGGCTCAGAGGACCTTCAGATTGTCAGATTGGCACAACAACAGTGCATAGAGAGCTTCATGGAATGGGTTTCCATGGCCGAACAGCTGCATCCAAGCCTCACATCACCAAGTGCAATGCAAAGCATCGGATGCAGTGGTGTAAAGCACGCCGCCACTGGACTCTAGAGAAGTGGAGATGTGTTCTCTGGAGTGAAGAATCACGCTTCTCTGTCTGGCAATCCGATGGATGTGTCTAGGTTTGGCGGTTGCCAGGAGAACGGTGCTTGCCTGACTGCATTGTGCCAAGTGTAAAGTTTGGTGGAGGGGGGATTATGGTAGGGGGTTGTTTTTCATGGGTTGGGCTTGTCCCCTTAGTTCCAATGAGGGGAACTCTTAAGGCATCAGCATAATAAAACATTTTGGACAATTTCATGCTCCAACTTTGTGGGAACAGTTTGGGGATGGCCCCTTCCTGTTCCAACATGACTGCGCACCTGTGCACAAAGCAAGGTCCATAAAGACATGAATGAGCGAGTTTGGGGTGGAGGAACTTGACTGGCCTGCACAGAGTCTTGAACTGAACCCAAAAGAACAGCTTTGGGATGAATTCGAGCGAAGACTGTGAGCCTGGCCTTCTCGTCCAACATCAGTACCTGACCTCACAAATGCTCTTCTGGAAGAATGGTTAAACATTCCCATAGACACACTCCTAAACCTTGTGGACGCCTTCCCAGAAGAATTGAAGCTGTCATAGCGGCAAAGGGTGAGCCAACTCAATATTGAACCCTACGGACTAAGACTGGGATGCCATTAAAGTTCATGTGCGTGTAAAGGCAGGCGTCCCAATACTTTTGGTAATATAGTGTATTTTTGTCTGGAATTCTGCTTTAATAATGAGCTGCACTATTTATTATCAGTATTAATATTTATTGTTATTATTCAGGATTTATATAGCACCAATTGTTTGCGCAGTGCTTTACAAAATACATTGTATAATCCTTTACTTTGTGATGGATTAGGTGGACACAGGTGCACTTTGAGCCCCATCCGAATATAATAGTTAGGCCCAGGCAGCCTATTATAAATGCAATATTAAATTGAACCATTTTCCAAGCATAAAACATAGTTTTACCCACTTTGGAGTGCAAATAAACTAGATTGTACGCAGCAGACTCTGTTGTTGAGCTGTAAAACTTAACATATATTTTACTTATTACTGTAATAGTTTGTCTACTGTGGGGTGCTGCTTCAGCTGGATTTGGGTGTACCATTTTATTTCTATGATAAGCTGAAGTCTCTGGCAGTCATCACCTCTGTTATTAAAAAGAAGCACCCTGACTAATAATGATTTTCACGTCGACTAAACCATGTTTTTGTGTTTTCGAGTTGCTACTTATAAATGGTGACAGCGGTGTCATCCATTATTATTATGACTATAATGAAATGTTTGAAGAGGGTTGGGACACATCAATTGCAGAACTCCACCAATTAAATTATATATACAGTATCTTCCTTATAATTCTAGTCATTGGATACACTAGTTATTGCTGCTCTTTCTGTGTTGTAGATGCCAGATTTTGCATCTAATTAACTCTTATGAAATCCAAAGATGGAAAACAGCCATCGTCTATGTATTGACCCACCTTCACCTTTTAGACCTTTACTTCTCACCTATTCTATAATTAACATGAATGATATAGATTATATGAAATGATTCCAATTTAAATTAAATGCAAGTCCAGTCAATAAAGTGTAAGTATATTATAAAAAAAAAGGGTCATATAAGCTTTGACATGTGAAAGTAATTTCAGAAAGCAGCTTTTATTAAAATAATGGCTGATGTTCCTGCCATGACGGTTGCTGTTCAGGCATCTCTTTTTATAGGATAACAATGCTCCGTCCCTGTCTCCCAATTGTGCTCCAACGTTGTTGTTCTCTTCCATGGACTTTTGATGGTGACTACAAACTGGCTTTTTCAGGCCTGATTCACACCTAGGTGGCACCGTTTTTGCGCAATAGCAGCATGTGGTTATTTGTGCGCTGTGCATATTTTTAATGCACGTACATGAAGATGCGCATTTCGACTGGCAGCTCATAAAACATTGCGGGCAATATAAGAACGCGCATTTAAACACGCAAGAACGCTCACGAAAATGTGCCACATGCTTCTGCTGTACGTTTTTGACTTCATCCAATGAAGTCTACGGAGCGCTTTTAACTGCCCAAAGAAGCTCATGTACCTTTTCGGGCGTTTCACTGCTCAGGTGTGAACCAGGGCAATTGAAAATCATGGGCTCATGTTGGGCATTTAAAAGAGCTTTTCAAACTGCTCATAAACTCATAGATGTGAACCAGGCCATGCAAGTTTTGTCCACTGTTGTCACCTTCAGTGAACCCACTATTAAAAATGCGATGCAGCCATCACTGGAGTGCATACATGTAGACAGGAAGTGGTCTCAAAGAGGCTGCAAGAGATCAACAGCCAGTGATGCAACAAAATTTGGAAAAAGGTCAAAACTGTCATAGTATGCGGACCAAAAAGGAATTAAGGGATGCAGATTGTGGAAGTTTATGGGGACAGTATGAAAGCCTGGGGAAGTTTTTTTTTGGGGGGGGGGGGGGGGGGGGGGCATGTGGGATCAGAGGCGGCATGGGCAGGAAGTTAGATTTAAGTTGTTGGTATAACTACAGTTAAAGTTGAAAGTGACTATGTGGACTTGATGTTTTCATAGCTACCCCTCACACAGTGCAATAAAATTAAAATAGTGCATACACATGCACTTTCCCTGTTTATTCACATAATTCTTTCTTGCACCCCAGAGAGTTTAAAATCATGCTGTAGATCTTACCTGAAAGACTTTCACAGAGTCCTGTAATAAAGAATGTAAACAACCACAGGGTTCTTTGTTTGATACTATTATGATTACTTAGTAGCTGGAAGACTCGGCGTTGAACCAGCAGGAATTTAGGCAGGTCACAGGACAACAACTGCCAAACCTCAAGAGAACCTCTTGGTTCTGATTCCCAGCTCCAGGAGTCTTCTCCAGAAAAACTATTAAAGTGATATATTATATAGCTAACCACTTCAGGCGCTTTACAACATTCAGCTTTCTTTGCACTGTGTTCCTTCTCCACCAGGGGGCAGCTCCCAGACTCCAGGCATCTTATGCAAACAAACAAAACACAAGAGCGCCCGCTCTAAGTGCAATCACACCTTAATTCTTTAAAAACTTTTAAAATGTTCCTACTCACAAGATGTGAGTAGGAATCCTCTCAGTAGGGGATGATCCACTCAGTAGGGGCACATAAGCCCATCCGTCATAACATGCCCGTCCCGTCGACCGGTTCTCCGCTGGCATCAAGTCCTTGCACCGTGCTACCTGGTTGACACGCCTTAGGGGCACGCCCCCTTCCTCATAACCAATCTGGAGGTTGGTTACTTTTGTTCCCCACAGTCCGTGTGTGTGTTGTAAAGTAGTCACCGCTCCAAGCTCGCTCCCGTGATAGACTACAATCTCACATTTAGTTTACTAATTTGTGCTGAGATTGTACTCTATCATTGTAGCAAGCTTAGAGCGGTGACTACTTTACAATGCACACAGGGACCATGGGGAACAAGGGTAGCCACCCTCCAGAGGGAAGGACAGTGTCTGCACCAATTCAGAGATGATTTGAGCATCTACAACTGAATTATGCACAAGTAAGCTACATTTTTGTTATTAGTTAAAGGTACTTGAAAGCATTTCTAAGAATTAACTCTAGAGTTTAGTGTCACTTTATGCTATATGTGGGGTTAACTGCATATTGTCCATAGCTAAACCTCCAAATATATCATATATAGTAATACCTTGGTGTACAAGTAACTTGGTTTGCGAGTGTTCCGCAAGACAAGCAAACATTTCTGAAAAATTTTGCCTTGATATACAAGCGATGTCTTGCAATACGAGCAAAATTTTATAGAAAAGCACCACTCGAATAAGGCTGTAGCAGTGCGAGCCATGAATCTGTTTAACAACAATGCAATGTCACATTTCCGCGAAATCCCCAAAAGGAGGCAACAGCAAATGTCATTGGATAGATTCCTTGTTAAGGTTTCACGAAAAAAAAAAAAGATTCAATCGAGCCAAGAGATAGCAGTGATTCTGTTAGTGATAGTGAAAGTCGTCCTACACAATAATCCTCCTCTCTCTTGTCTCCCTCACACCAGCAACGAAGGGTTTATTTTTATTTATATTTTGTACAGTATTCTATTACAGTACAGTATTGTAATCATTTTTATATGAATATTTTTGGGTTGTGGAACCAATCATCTGAGTTTCCATCATTTCCTATGGAGAAATTCGCTTTGATTTACAAGCGCTTTGGATTACAAGCATGCTGCCGGAAGGAATTATGCTCGTAAACCAAGGTATTACTGTAATAGTAAAGGCTCAGATTCTTTCATTAACCTAATTGTAACTGGCTACTCAGATGAGTTCACCAGAAACTACATAAAATTAAACGAATTAGATAGCACAGTGCAAACGAAGAGCCACCCAGCAGGCTTGCTAGTCATCTCAAAAGTTTGACTGGTATGTTGTCTGAATACAGTAGCCTGTGCAAGATCATAAATTGTGCCCCTTCAAGACTCTATGCTATGCCAATCTATGCTATGCTAAGCCTGGCCTGTGCATCCACTGGCACTAGTCTGAGGGCCCATTCATACCTCATACAGATCATCTCCAGAACAGACCAGATTGTTTTCAGACCCAAAATGCATCCTAATGTGACTCTATGCTATTTCTGGCCTCTGTTCACACCAGCGCAGTCTGTTCCAGACCAGACCAGAGAGATACTGATTGTCTCATTTTGTCTGGTCTGGAATGCACTGTAACGCTTTAAAAATGCATGCAAACACACTGGAACGCACCTGAAAGCCTATTTTAAGCACACAAAAAAACAGCTCCGGGACGTGGTAAAAACGTGGCAAAACGCAATGCACTTAGTTCCAGATCTGATCCGGAAAATTGTGTGAACCTGCCCTGAAGGTCAGGGTGAGCCATTCATTTGTATATGTCATGTGCATACTTGATGAGCATATTGTCAGCACTGCACCTGCCCCCTTCAGAGGGTTTGTGCTTGCATTCACTGATCTCCTTTGAACTGCAGCCGCAAGTGACAGGTTTGGTTGCAGGTTAATAGGATGGCATCACAGGGAAGAGTGATTCCCGAATCAAATACCTAATGTGTGCAGTGAGTGCATAGTGGGCTGCCTTCTCCTTGGGACATGTGTTCACTGCATGTACTGCACACCTTAGGGACACGTCCATGTGTGTTCTCTTGAGCCCCATCATTCAAAACTGATACAAATGGCAGTCTGGAAAAACACGACAGAATATAGCAACACTCCTGGTTCAATGCTATCTCTTTATGGTAAGTCCATTGTGAGTTCATGTGCAATTAATTATGAATCTAACCGGTCAAGAAACACATATGGGGGCTGCCAGCTCTGAGCTGTTTTCATAGGCGTAAGCTCCGATATTAAAAATCCTTATCTTATGTTAGTGAGTCACTGACATTGAACAACTATGCAGGAGTCCTGAATCCACTGGCTGCATATTTGTTTAGCAAAGGCACTGTCCATGCTTGTTTTCTGACAGGTTCCCTTTAAATCAAGCACTGTCTGCTCCATAGGGGATCTTGAAACCGTGCGATCAGTTTGTGCGATTGCTAGCTGGTTACAAATCTAGTGACATATTTTTTAACAAGGAAACTTTGAAAATGTACCACTTTATGTTTGTTGATGCTTGCATGTCCCCTGGCAAAGGAGCCTGCTTATTATCCATCTGTATCACTTGATCTACATTGCATTTTAACGCTCACCTCTTGGTTTTATTTTTGTAGGCAGCCTTCTCTCTATTGTCAAGCTCATTATTGGACTCTCTGTAGGAGATGCAGCCAAATGGCTTTCCTATTCCCACTTGTCCCATCTTTATTAACCAGCCAGTCAGTCTTAAAACAGCCAATGTAATCTCCAATCAAATGCCTGGCCATCTATAAAACACCTAATAACTTTCTCAAACAAGTGGAGACAGCCAAGAGAAACACCAGTGTTAGAGCAATGAAAGAAGTCAGCTGTGATACGTTCCACGTTTTAGAGATTTCATGCATGTATTTCATCCCTTTTAACTTAGAGATTTAGCACATAAGACAGCAGACTTTTCATATTTGCGCACAGGATATAGCATGATTATGGATGAAAACATGCAAATTTGTAAAATAACTGGGCATTTTCCTCTTGCTGGCAGTGATTATAAACAACTAGATTTGAGTTTTAACTGGGGGCTTGTGGGCCATGTGTTACCACAGATACCTTTGATGTTGATCTTGTTAAATGAACCTGACCTGGTCTAAAATGCTTCTAAGGCAACAGTGCTCGAGTTCTGGGATCTGGTTTTCCCTGCAAGTACCTCTGTTAAGGCTTTTGTATGCAGGCTTTGGTATGCATCTGAACTGCATTCAAGTCAATGGGAATACAAAAGCAGCTCAAAGCAACACATAAGCAGCATTAAGCAACTGTTTGAGCAGCCAAGCCAAAATTAATCCACTCACATGTAATTCAAGGCAACTTAGGGGGTTATTCACGAAGGAGCCGAAGGATTAAGCCGAAGCATCGGCTAATCCTTCGGCTCACTTTGGCCGGCGAACCGAAGGACTGCTGTACGGCCTATTCACAATAACCCGTACGGCAGCTGAACAGCTCAGCTGAGCCAAACGCAAATGTAAACAAATAGGCGGAGCTAGAGGTGACCACTGCTGGGTCTGCCTATTTGTTATTGTGCAATGACAGGCTACTGTCCTCAGTTCATTTGAGAACAGTAGCCTGTCATTCTATGACAACAAATGGGCAGAGTGGGCCGTGATGTCACAGCCGGCTCTGCCCATTTGTTTTGATTTGGCCAGGGTCCTCAGAAGACCTATGGGGGTTATCAGCCGAGTGAATAGCCAAGCTGAAGTGAAGTGAGCCGAACACCATTCGGCTATTCACTTCAGCCCTGTACATCGGCTAAATTCAGCCATACAACAGCTCTCTTCGGTTCAGCTGAACATGCCTAGCAGCTGAAATGAAGAAGCCGTTCAACTCACCTGGTTCAACATCTGGATCGGCTGAGCCAAATGCCCGGCAATTCACTCGCTGCCGTTCGCTCCTATTCTCATAGAGGCAGAACGGCAGTGAGTAGCCGAATGGCTCCGAATGGCATTCGGCTTGGTGATTCTGCTCGCTACCTCCGAGGTAGCAAGCAGAATAACAAAATGACAGCTGGCTCTGCCTATTTGTTATCATGCAATGACGAGCTACTGTCCTCAGGTCATTTGAGTAGCCTGTCATACTATGACAACAAATGGGCGAAGGCGGCCGTGACGTCATGGCCAGCTCCACACATTTGTTTTGATTTGACCAGGACCTCAGAACACCCATATGATAGATGCAAATAAAAACAAATAGGCGGAGCTAGTGGTCCGCCCATTTGTTTACTTTTTTGCCGCCTCCTGAATCCAAATGCAGAAAAAAATTGACTTTATATATATCTATATAGATATATATCTATATAGATATAGATAAAGTCAATTTTTTTCTGCATTTGGATTCAGGAGGCGGCAAAAA
>NW_017306555.1:1123020-1127666 GCF_000935625.1 Nanorana parkeri
TAGATATATATATGTCTATATAGATATATATATCTATATAGATATACATATATCTATATAGATATATATACTTGCTGCAAGATGTTCAGGGACCTGAATATTCACATGCAGCTTACTGTTCTACTAGGTTTTTGCAACGCTCGGCTTCAGGATCTGTAATCTTTTTTTAAAGGCATATTTGTGTACAGTGCACACATCTCCAAACAAGAATTGTTGAACCCTGGCCTCTTTTTCATAATCAATTATGCTAGGAGTATGCTGCTGCTGCCCACTCAATATACACACACGGGTATGTCATCATTGGCTGGCATCAGTATTGCTCTCAATTTTCCAGCTTGCCCTTTGATGTGACTGATGCTTTGATAGGATTGCTAAATGACATTTTTCAGCAGGAGATGCATCCCCGAGACATTAATGATTCAGATGACATTTCAGTTTAAAGTGCATTGACGCCTTAGTACATACATAAAAAAACACTTTATTCTGCAGACACCTCAATGGGATAACACAATTCCCACAATAAATAGCCATAAAAATAAATAACAGATGCTCTCATGAGAGTGAAAATGGAGAAGAAAGAGGTTTGGTAGGTAATGTAGGACATAGATGGGTCTCTTTTCTTTTTCTTCTAAATGACTGAGACGCAAGTGTTTGTCCTGGTGACGTTTATATTCATTAATGCTGGACAATTACAAATAAGCATTCGTAAGCAAACGTAAGCGTTAAATCTATTAAACAGATGGAAAAAAATGAGGGTTTTTTTTAATGAATTTGTCCTACAGGCATCTGTATTCTCTCTGTGCCTCCAGCAATAGGTGAAGTAATGAGTTCTTTTTGTGCATGGCCCCCAGCTGAACCATTAATTATCCAGGACCCCCTTCTCTTTACCACTACTGGCATTTACCCTTTCATTTCACCCCACTATTTACTGATCTGTAGTATTAAGCATCCTCTGGAACTCCCTACCCCAACCTGTTTGGCTATTTCCTACTCTGTCTGCCTTTAGGCAATCTCTTCATGAAAGCCAATCCCTCATCAACCTTACTGCTAAACTATTACTTTCTCAAACAACTCATTCCCACACAGTTACCACCTTTTGTATCATTTGCCCCTCCCTTTTAGATTGTGAGCTCTTACGGGCATGGCCCTCCCAACCATCTTGTCTTGAATTGTATTGCATCTCTAATGTCTTCCTTATATTGTAAAGCGCTGTGCAAATTGCTGGCACTATATAAATCCTATAATATAATAATAATTCGGCAGATTGCGCCAAACTGAGAAATACTGCAAAAAGATCCTCCAGGTAGAGCTAACCTGTTAATTACGAGCACTGACACCCCATGGGTCTCCTACGCTTGGTTATGTGATACCATAAATCACACGATGAAGTGAAGAAAATGCATTGGCAATGTCATGGCACTGGTCATCAGAACCTGCCCTACGCAGCTCCCTGCAGGATATGTTTGTTACAGCGTGTCTCAACCCAGACCTCTCTACTTAATGAAGAGTGCTACAACAGGGCATAAAGGGAAGGATGACATATGTTGGGCCCCTGTGACTGATGCAACACCTTCTCATGTACTCATGGATAGAAAATTGCTTCCAAGGCACTGACCCAAGGTATCCCCTACCTGTGATAGCTGACATTACAACCCTATTGTAGGTAATGGCTTACCAGCAGCTATGTAATAACATCAACGCAGGCTGTAGTGGAAGGAACCGGAAGTCTGACACTACTGGTGCCCAGACATAGCTCCAGCTTTTGTGTGCTATAGATGATGTCACAGACTGGAGAGAGGTAATTTACTAGCTAGTTTAAAAAAATACACTACACATTGGTGATGCACTTAGGGGCAGAAAGTAATGGGCCAGATTTAGAACTACAGTATCTCGGAATTCATCTTTAAGTGCAATGAAATTTGAACATTTCAGTCCTGTGGCTACAATAAAGTGCCTTAGGCTCCATTCACATATGGCATTTGCGTTTCCGTTCGGGACGAAAACACAAAAATGTTTTAATTGGCACGGATGCTGCTCGTTTATGGCTAATATTTGTGCCGGATTATTGCTCTTGGACTACTTTTGGGGCTGTGCAGTTTCTGGCCGCATGGTCCCCGCTGTAGTGTGAAAGATGCACATTAAAGTGCATTGTTTTGCCTGTTTAGAGCGGCTCTGCGCGTATTCATACAGCCGAATACACGCAGACAGCCGCTCAGGTGTGAATGGAGCCTTAGGGTGGGGTTAAAGCTTATTGAATTGAGCCTATTGCATACCATCAATGACTTCCTTTGAAAAAATAATAGTTGCACAGCTGATCCTCTGAATTCCATTTTTTTTCTATTTCTATTTAAATCAGGATTTCCGGTATCAATATGACCTTATTTATTAATAATATACTTGTTTAGGATCAGTGACTCAAATTAAGTACTGAAGAACTACCTAGTTCCCTATCAACTAAAGGATCGGATTATTCACTGCCTCTAAACCATTTCCAATATGGCTCACAATCCTCCCTCTTGGCTGAAAAAATCCCTGCTGCAATAGCTAGTCTGCTATTGGCTATTGCAAATTGAAATAGCCAATAGCAATCTAGCTATTAATTCCAATGCTGCTTTTTTTTAAATTCTGATTGATGGCGGCCTGCGGCCCCGATGTCAAGACAAAACAAAAACAAAAAAAACAACAGATAGGAGGGAAAGGTTTATTCTGCTAGATAAAGCAGGGTAAACCTTTCCGGAAGAAAATGTTTATCTCCTGGGTGTCCGGGAGCCGCTATCTTACAGTGATGTGCAATACCTTCAGTGCTGGGTGAGGCATTCCCCCAGCCCTGCCCCCAGCACGCCCCGCCCCCAGCATGCCAAAGCCTCGCCCTTAGCCCACCAAAGCCCTGCCCCCAACTCGGTCACCAAGCTATGTGTGAAGGAGGGAGGAGGAAGGGAGGAGACAGGGAGGAGCCTCCCTGTCCCTCACTTACTCGTCACTGGTGAGGCAACGAGATCGATGTCCTCGGTGGTTTCTTTTTTTTCATTGGACAACTTCGACCAATGGCGCTTTGCCATTGGTCCACACCATCCACAGAGCTCAAGCCTCTAACATAGAGTAGAGGCTGTTGCAGCTCTTGCCTCACTGTGTTAGGTTACACAAGCAGTGGGGATGCCCGCTGCTGTGTAACCTAACTTAGCTGTCAAAAGCTGGATGCAGCACTGCCTGTAATTAACAGGCACCGCTCCGTCCATGACAGGTTACACAGCGGGGAGGCTTTCCTTACTGTGTAACCTGTTACAAGCCGCTCTGAATGGAGAAAAAGCTGACAGCTTTTTGCTCCATAATACTAGGTGAGGCTCTGACTCACCTGCCTCCCCTGACCGCACGTCCCTGCTATCTTATAGCAGGAGACTCCCAGAACATCCGGCAGAGTTGAGATGTCTGCTTTGTAGGAGTCAAGCAATTACAGCCGCCAACACTGAAAAGAGGCAATTTATGTAACAGATGTCCTAATTATGTCATTTGTCTCAGTGTTGCATTTTCAGAGAATAGGGCAGTAAGTTGCTGGTATTACTTATAAAAGAGGAGGACCGGTATTTCTGATCTCATTCTGAAAACGCTACTTACTTGGCTGCTATGCTGATCCTCTTACAATACCCTCTAAGCCAGCCTTCCTCAACCCCCGTGCTGTGGCACTCTGGTGTGTCTTCTGGCTTCCTCAGTGGTGCCTCAAAATTTTGTAGTAGTGGGACTATGATGTGAATGAGGAGGACTCTGATATGAAAGAGGGGGTTCTTATGTAAAAGGGAGGCTCCTGATGTAAAGGAGGGCTACTGACGCAAAGGGTGACTCTGATGTGGAGGGAGAAATCTTGATTTAAAGGAGAACTATGGGGTTAGGGCTTTTCCCCATAGTTCTCCTTAGGGTAACGGAAGGACACAAACTAGCATCCTCCTGTCACCCTAAGCTCAGTACACCGCAAGCTACAGCTCGCGGTATACTGAGCCGCTGCAGCTGAAGCGCATCTCGACAATTATGTCTGGATCCGCCCAGCTGCGTGAGTGACAGCTGGCTCTGCCTATCTAGAGGCAGAGCCAGCTGTACCCGCCCCCTCCCCCGTCCGTTCCGCCAGTCAGCGCTGGAGGATCGAAGCGGGGAGAAGTGAGCGAACGCCGGTATGTGTTCGCTCACTTCCCGATCTACTGAGCCGACCTGTGACAGTCTCATTGTGACAGGTCGGCTAGAACTATGAGGTGAGTGTAAAGCACTCACCTCATAGTTCTCCTTTAACCTCCCTGGCGGTAATCCCGAGTCTCGGGGTTAATTTTCAATGCCAGGAGCGGTAACCCCGAGTCAGGCTCGGGGTTGCAGAGAAAAGTGACACTTACCTTGTCCCTGCGAGCCCACGGCGTCCTCTGCTGTACGCGGCCCGAAAATGAAACTAAAAGCCGGCATCTGACTTTTAGTTTAGTTTTCAGGCGTCACAGCAGGCGGGAAATTCAAAAGTGAAAAGTTGTAATGTACATAGAATACACACAATACAATGTAATCTGCTATGATTACACTTATGTATCAAACTATTTCACTTCAATGTTGTCCCTAGAGCTTTGTCCAGTGCCCTGCCTGACACTTTTTCACAATTATAAGAAATTATAATATAA
>NW_017306555.1:1127810-1131138 GCF_000935625.1 Nanorana parkeri
GGGTAACTGACGCAAATGGGTGACTCTGATGTGGAGGGGGGGTTCTTGATTTAAAGGGGCACTTTACTGTGAAGAGGGCACCTGATGTAAAGGGGGAACTCTGATGTGAAAGGGGGGCTCTGATATGAAAGAGGGGCTTCTGATATTAAAGGGAGGCTCCTGATGTAAAGGAGGGCTACTGGTGCAAAGGGTGACTCTGATGAAGGGGGGAATCTTGATTTGAAGGGAGCACTTCAATATGAATAAGTAAACCCACTTTTTTTGAGTAGGGTCCCCCTAAACATCTATGACATTTTAGACTGGGTTGCCATGACTGAGAAATAGTTAAGAAACGCAGCTTTAAGCCACTGACTTAGCAAATGTATGCAACTAGTAAAGTCAGAGCAATGTCTGAACACCTTATCTGAATGCCTGTTGCTGTTTATTGCTGGTTATTGACTCAAAGTATTGAAGCCATTAGATCCGCATGACAGCACGTCAACCAGCAGTTCTAGAATGGCAGCATCCATGCTAAATCCACAGACATCCTGGAATGCTGCACCCTTATAAAAATTCCAGCCTACATGCTCTATTCTACCACCAGAGGGCTACAGCCAGCTTTATATTTCCTGTATGGGCTCAATTTTATATGAACAACCATTCATTAAAAGGGGTATATATATACACACACACAGTATATATTCCTAATGTTATGAATGTACAGTACAGTGTGCAGAGTTCAGCAGTCTAGGGCAGGGGTAGGCAACCTCAGCACACCAGCTATTGTGTTGTGGAAGTCCCATGAGGCATTGGAAGACCTCTGCCAGAGGAGGCAGAGGCATGATATTTTTTTTATTACAGGTATTTTCATAGTGCCAATAATTTACGCAGGCATTTTTATAGTGGCGATAATTTACGCAGGCATTTTTATAGTGGCGATAATTTACGCAGCCCTTTACATAATGTACATTCACAGCAGTCCCTGCCCTCAAGGAGCTTACAATCTAAGGTCCCTATCTCACATGCATACATACAGGGACAATTTGGATAGGAGCCAATAAACCTATGGTATTTGTAGTTTCACTACAGCTGGAGTGCCGAGGAAGCTGGTCTAGGGAATGTAATGTATAACACACTATACACAGCACACAATATACGGCAAAATAAAATAAAAAAACGCACGTATGAATTATCTATACCTGCATATTCATGAGCAATATATTATAATAACTATTATTACTACCCTCATGACAGGCATGATAGTTGTGGAGCTCTTGTGCCTACTAAGCTGTCTGCATGGAACACTATGATTCATCCTCAGATTCTTCAACAGAACAAGTGACATTCATTTTTTGTATAACTGCAAATCTTCATATTTCCACTGGAGGGAGCTCAGAACCTAAAATATTTGTGTTAAAAGCTGCAATCAAGGAATAAGTGGCTGATGTTTTACAGCAGTGGTTCTCAATCTTTGTAGGGCCGGGACCCCTTGGTAACATTTGTCAAGATGTGGTGACCCCCAATGGTAAAATTTAGGGGTGCACCAATACTAGTATCTGAGTGTGCTCTCCCCTCACTCCTGCCCAGTTCCCTCTCTCAGATCCCCTCTGGCCGCTGCTGCTGCAGCACCATCTAGGACAGTGTTTTTCAACCTTTTTTGTGCAAAGGCACACTTTTTTCATGAAAAAGAACTGACACTGCTGCACTAGGAGGATGCTAAGGAGTCTCTTACCTAGCACAGCACAAGGCACATGGCGACCCCCTCAACTGTGGCTTGCGACCCACAGGTTGAGGACCACTGTTTTACAGTAATGTTCTAGTCGTGTAACTGGGGTTACAGTAAATACTGAACATTTGCGCTTGGTATATGAGTTTATACAGAAAATTACACATGTTGTGAGGTTTGAGAAATTTAAAAAGGCTTTAATGTTCAGGTTTATGCAACAGAGACTGTTACTGCATTTCATAGCGCACAGGCTGTGCATAAATAAAATAGCATTTGCATTATATTCTAATTCAGTAGGAGGAAGGCACAGCACAAGCACTTTTTTTTTAAAATCTGCATGTGCTCTATATAACTGTAAAGAAAAGATGTTTTTGCTTGACTGCTATACATTTACCTCTGTAAAAGAAGCATGAAAATGTAAAAATACTGCTCATAATAAAGCCAACAAATGCTGCTTTGGATGTTTACTAGTAAAAGTGTCTTGGCTCCTTGAGTAACAACAATTTTTTAATGTTTAATTAAAATATGTGTGCAACAGCATCCTGATCCAAGTAGTGGTCCCTCCATCCTAATCCCAGTGGTAGTCCCCCATCCTGATCATAGTGGTGGTCACCCATTCTGAACCAAGCGGTGGTCCCCCATCCTGATCCCAGTGATGATCCCTCCCATCCTGATCCAAGTGGTGGTCACCCATTCTGCTGATGTGTAAAATGTGAAGGTCCGCTTTAAGAAGTCCTTCCATATTCTGTCCTTAATCACCACATATTGGTGAAAAAGGTGAGATGGGTATGGCAATAGAGTCCAAAAGAGCACAATGAGGTAGTTAGTAGTTGAATACGAAGTACTTTTTTTGATCCGAGTTGGAGCAAAAAAGAATACATTCTTACTAACTACAACTATATAAAATATGTCTCAGACACTGCTCCCTATGACTAGGGGATCATCTTCCTTATTTGCAAACAGGAATAAGCTGTTTGCAAATAACACTGTTAATGCAATGCAGGAACAAAGTGCAAACAGCAAAAAGGATATTAAGAAGAATTAGGACTAGGAAAGAGAAAGATGCGCCTTAAGTTTCACTATTACATTTTTAATTATGTGGAATCAGTGTGTCTATGAACTTCTCATGATGCCTTGCACACCAGAGATGAGATTCTGAATGCTAACATCCACTCCCATCACTTAGATGGGAGTGGTAACCATTTTTATGGGTCTACAGGAGAGAAGAGCACAGAAAAATATTAATCCAAATACTCCATAAACAAAGGGAAAAAGACATCTGCATATTTTAGCGTCATACATCCAGATATACACAATGTCATGATACGTGATGTTGGTATATTTTTTAGGCAATGAATTGTGTAAGAGTTAATTGGTTGATTCACAGTATAGGGCCACCATAGAGATATCACAGGCACCCCCCTTTCTATAACCCAGATACATGTAGATCAGCTGAATGAGTTAGGCCAGTTGTGATCAGAAGCCATCCGTGTCCCTCACACACTATTTCTAGAATAAGCCGAAATGTACATTCAACTGAATTATTTGTAAGGCCGTGTTCACATTGGTGCAGCGCATTAACACCAACTCGTAATGATATATATATATATATATATAGATATA